>NW_026871504.1:0-117443 GCF_028564815.1 Eubalaena glacialis
TACCATCTTCTGGGTTTCCCACGCATGTTTTCGATGTAGGAAGATGCCCTTGAACCTGGAGATTTGGGACCCACGGCATGGGTACCACGCAGTATGACTTTAAAGGGTCTGCGTTTGCTCACCCAAGCTCACCAATCCTCTCAGCCCCAAGAGTGTCCAGCCTCATGTCTCATCCAGCTGTGGGTCTAGATATGGTCAATCCAGGTTGCATCAGAGCCCCTGAACGGATTTTGTAAGAATTTCTCTCTCTTTCGCTGTCTTTGTTTTATGGGGTTTTTTTTAAGTAATCTATTTTTATAATGGGGTTTAGCTGCTTTTCACTGCTGTGTTTATGCCGCTTTACACCCTCTTGATTCACTTCCAGAGAGAGATCAATACATAGGTTTTAAGACTCTTACTAGTCAGATATATTCTTGGGCGGTGAATAGGGGCTGTTGAGTCCAGTTCACTGAGCAGGGAGTAGGTCTTGTCTATTACGTATTTGGCTTGTGGAACGGTATCTGAGCTAATTTCAAACCCTTGTTTTATGCATCACCCCACCTCACCTTTCCCGTTAAGCAGCCATAGTGTGTTTTCTAACTGTGTGACTCTGTTCTGTTTTGTAATTCAGTTCAAGTGTAGCGATTTTGACATTCCCTCTATAAGTGATATCTTAGGATAAGTGTCTTTTTCTCTGTGACTTATTTCACTGAGAGTCATCGTACCTAAATCCACTCATCCTGCTGCTACTAGCCTTATGACATTGATTTCATGGCTGAGTGATATTCCATTGTGCCTAAGTACCACAACTTCTTTATCCATTTTTCGCTTTCCTGGGATATTGAAGGTGTACCGAAGTGGAGGTTCTTGGAAACAGAGCAGCCCTAAACTTTGGGGTGCCTGTGTCTTGTTGATTTTTAGGTTTCCCGATTTATACGCCCATGAGTGGAAGTGCCCTATGCTCTCTAAGCTGTGCTTATTACATGTTTCAGGACACACCGTACACTTCTCCAGAGTGTCTGTTGGCAATTTACAGCCCGCCCATCAGCGTAGCAAGGCTCCCATGTCTCCATGGCCTGTCCTGCATTTCTGGCTTTTACACTTTTTTCAGCATGGCCCTTTTGACCGATGGCAAGCGAGACTTCTTTGTAGCGCTGATTTGCCTTTCCGGCTTGCCTGGTTGGCCAAAAAGGGCGTATGCGTTTTTTCCTGAATATATTCAGGAAAAAACGCATACGCCCTTTTTGGCCAAGGGCATCATTGTCAACGCTTTGCCGCTTTTCATGTGCTTTCAAGGCGAGTCGAGTCTGCCTCCTGAAACCTGTTTCCTGCAATTCTGCCTTGCTTTCAAATCCTCCTCGTTGCCTTCCCTCAATATATTTGTGGACGAGAGTTATCATTTATAACTCTGCAGGTTTGTGAGTTGCAGTGCCCCTGAGCTCCATTTGTCAACTCGCTTTTTTGGGAGCTGGCCGCCAAAGCGCAGGATTGCTTCAGGCCGTATTCTGGTTCCGGGGGGCAGGCTGAGCCTGTGGTTCATTCTTCTTCCTGATGGGAAAATAGAGTGACCTGTGCCTGTCCCAACACCTAGAGCTAGTCTCTCATTGGTTCCCCCTCTTCCCGTTCATCCTCAGGCCAAATTGCGACCTGTATGAAACAGGAGGTTAAAGGTGCTGATTCTCCAAGTAGGGAGATTGTTAGTAGAGCGGCTGGAATGGCGAACCCGAGCACAAGGAGAGGAGAAATGAGGTGCGTTTGAGAAACCTTTCCCGATCACACGGTGTACCATCTTCTGGGTTTCCCACGCATGTTTTCGATGTAGGAAGATGCCCTTGAACCTGGAGATTTGGGACCCACGGCATGGGTACCACGCAGTATGACTTTAAAGGGTCTGCGTTTGCTCACCCAAGCTCACCAATCCTCTCAGCCCCAAGAGTGTCCAGCCTCATGTCTCATCCAGCTGTGGGTCTAGATATGGTCAATCCAGGTTGCATCAGAGCCCCTGAACGGATTTTGTAAGAATTTCTCTCTCTTTCACTGTCTTTGTTTTATGGGTTTTTTTTTAAGTAATCTATTTTTATAATGGGGTTTAGCTGCTTTTCACTGCTGTGTTTATGCCGCTTTACACCCTCTTGATTCACTTCCAGAGAGAGATCAATACATAGGTTTTAAGACTCTTACTAGTCAGATATATTCTTGGGCGGTGAATAGGGGCTGTTGAGTCCAGTTCACTGAGCAGGGAGTAGGTCTTGTCTATTACGTATTTGGCTTGTGGAACGGTATCTGAGCTAATTTCAAACCCTTGTTTTATGCATCACCCCACCTCACCTTTCCCGTTAAGCAGCCATAGTGTGTTTTCTAACTGTGTGACTCTGTTCTGTTTTGTAATTCAGTTCAAGTGTAGCGATTTTGACATTCCCTCTATAAGTGATATCTTAGGATAAGTGTCTTTTTCTCTGTGACTTATTTCACTGAGAGTCATCGTACCTAAATCCACTCATCCTGCTGCTACTAGCCTTATGACATTGATTTCATGGCTGAGTGATATTCCATTGTGCCTAAGTACCACAACTTCTTTATCCATTTTTCGCTTTCCTGGGATATTGAAGGTGTACCGAAGTGGAGGTTCTTGGAAACAGAGCAGCCCTAAACTTTGGGGTGCCTGTGTCTTGTTGATTTTTAGGTTTCCCGATTTATACGCCCATGAGTGGAAGTGCCCTATGCTCTCTAAGCTGTGCTTATTACATGTTTCAGGACACACCGTACACTTCTCCAGAGTGGCTGTTGGCAATTTACAGCCCGCCCATCAGCGTAGCAAGGCTCCCATGTCTCCATGGCCTGTCCTGCATTTCTGGTTTTTACACTTTTTTCAGCATGGCCCTTTTGACCGATGGCAAGCGAGACTTCTTTGTAGCGCTGATTTGCCTTTCCGGCTTGCCTGGTTGGCCAAAAAGGGCGTATGCGTTTTTTCCTGAATATATTCAGGAAAAAACGCATACGCCCTTTTTGGCCAAGGGCATCATTGTCAACGCTTTGCCGCTTTTCATGTGCCTTCAAGGCGAGTCGAGTCTGCCTCCTGAAACCTGTTTCCTGCAATTCTGCCTTGCTTTCAAATCCTCCTCGTTGCCTTCCCTCAATATATTTGTGGACGAGAGTTATCATTTATAACTCTGCAGGTTTGTGAGTTGCAGTGCCCCTGAGCTCCATTTGTCAACTCGCTTTTTTGGGAGCTGGCCGCCAAAGCGCAGGATTGCTTCAGGCCGTATTCTGGTTCCGGGGGGCAGGCTGAGCCTGTGGTTCATTCTTCTTCCCGATGGGAAAATAGAGTGACCTGTGCCTGTCCCAACACCTAGAGCTAGTCTCTCATTGGTTCCCCCTCTTCCCGTTCATCCTCAGGCCAAATTGCGACCTGTATGAAACAGGAGGTTAAAGGTGCTGATTCTCCAAGTAGGGAGATTGTTAGTAGAGCGGCTGGAATGGCGAACCCGAGCACAAGGAGAGGAGAAATGAGGTGCGTTTGAGAAACCTTTCCCGATCACACGGTGTACCATCTTCTGGGTTTCCCACGCATGTTTTCGATGTAGGAAGATGCCCTTGAACCTGGAGATTTGGGACCCACGGCATGGGTACCACGCAGTATGACTTTAAAGGGTCTGCGTTTGCTCACCCAAGCTCACCAATCCTCTCAGCCCCAAGAGTGTCCAGCCTCATGTCTCATCCAGCTGTGGGTCTAGATATGGTCAATCCAGGTTGCATCAGAGCCCCTGAACGGATTTTGTAAGAATTTCTCTCTCTTTCGCTGTCTTTGTTTTATGGGGTTTTTTTTAAGTAATCTATTTTTATAATGGGGTTTAGCTGCTTTTCACTGCTGTGTTTATGCCGCTTTACACCCTCTTGATTCACTTCCAGAGAGAGATCAATACATAGGTTTTAAGACTCTTACTAGTCAGATATATTCTTGGGCGGTGAATAGGGGCTGTTGAGTCCAGTTCACTGAGCAGGGAGTAGGTCTTGTCTATTACATATTTGGCTTGTGGAACGGTATCTGAGCTAATTTCAAACCCTTGTTTTATGCATCACCCCACCTCACCTTTCCCGTTAAGCAGCCATAGTGTGTTTTCTAAATGTGTGACTCTGTTCTGTTTTGTAATTCAGTTCAAGTGTAGCGAATTTGACATTCCCTCTATAAGTGATATCTTAGGATAAGTGTCTTTTTCTCTGTGACTTATTTCACTGAGAGTCATCGTACCTAAATCCACTCATCCTGCTGCTACTAGCCTTATGACATTGATTTCATGGCTGAGTGATATTCCATTGTGCCTAAGTACCACAACTTCTTTATCCATTTTTCGCTTTCCTGGGATATTGAAGGTGTACCGAAGTGGAGGTTCTTGGAAACAGAGCAGCCCTAAACTTTGGGGTGCCTGTGTCTTGTTGATTTTTAGGTTTCCCGATTTATACGCCCATGAGTGGAAGTGCCCTATGCTCTCTAAGCTGTGCTTATTACATGTTTCAGGACACACCGTACACTTCTCCAGAGTGGCTGTTGGCAATTTACATCCCGCCCATCAGCGTAGCAAGGCTCCCATGTCTCCATGGCCTGTCCTGCATTTCTGGTTTTTACACTTTTTTCAGCATGGCCCTTTTGACCGATGGCAAGCGAGACTTCTTTGTAGCGCTGATTTGCCTTTCCGGCTTGCCTGGTTGGCCAAAAAGGGCGTATGCGTTTTTTCCTGAATATATTCAGGAAAAAACGCATACGCCCTTTTTGGCCAAGGGCATCATTGTCAACGCTTTGCCGCTTTTCATGTGCCTTCAAGGCGAGTCGAGTCTGCCTCCTGAAACCTGTTTCCTGCAATTCTGCCTTGCTTTCAAATCCTCCTCGTTGCCTTCCCTCAATATATTTGTGGACGAGAGTTATCATTTATAACTCTGCAGGTTTGTGAGTTGCAGTGCCCCTGAGCTCCATTTGTCAACTCGCTTTTTTGGGAGCTGGCCGCCAAAGCGCAGGATTGCTTCAGGCCGTATTCTGGTTCCGGGGGGCAGGCTGAGCCTGTGGTTCATTCTTCTTCCCGATGGGAAAATAGAGTGACCTGTGCCTGTCCCAACACCTAGAGCTAGTCTCTCATTGGTTCCCCCTCTTCCCGTTCATCCTCAGGCCAAATTGCGACCTGTATGAAACAGGAGGTTAAAGGTGCTGATTCTCCAAGTAGGGAGATTGTTAGTAGAGCGGCTGGAATGGCGAACCCGAGCACAAGGAGAGGAGAAATGAGGTGCGTTTGAGAAACCTTTCCCGATCACACGGTGTACCATCTTCTGGGTTTCCCACGCATGTTTTCGATGTAGGAAGATGCCCTTGAACCTGGAGATTTGGGACCCACGGCATGGGTACCACGCAGTATGACTTTAAAGGGTCTGCGTTTGCTCACCCAAGCTCACCAATCCTCTCAGCCCCAAGAGTGTCCAGCCTCATGTCTCATCCAGCTGTGGGTCTAGATATGGTCAATCCAGGTTGCATCAGAGCCCCTGAACGGATTTTGTAAGAATTTCTCTCTCTTTCGCTGTCTTTGTTTTATGGGGTTTTTTTTAAGTAATCTATTTTTATAATGGGGTTTAGCTGCTTTTCACTGCTGTGTTTATGCCGCTTTACACCCTCTTGATTCACTTCCAGAGAGAGATCAATACATAGGTTTTAAGACTCTTACTAGTCAGATATATTCTTGGGCGGTGAATAGGGGCTGTTGAGTCCAGTTCACTGAGCAGGGAGTAGGTCTTGTCTATTACGTATTTGGCTTGTGGAACGGTATCTGAGCTAATTTCAAACCCTTGTTTTATGCATCACCCCACCTCACCTTTCCCGTTAAGCAGCCATAGTGTGTTTTCTAACTGTGTGACTCTGTTCTGTTTTGTAATTCAGTTCAAGTGTAGCGATTTTGACATTCCCTCTATAAGTGATATCTTAGGATAAGTGTCTTTTTCTCTGTGACTTATTTCACTGAGAGTCATCGTACCTAAATCCACTCATCCTGCTGCTACTAGCCTTATGACATTGATTTCATGGCTGAGTGATATTCCATTGTGCCTAAGTACCACAACTTCTTTATCCATTTTTCGCTTTCCTGGGATATTGAAGGTGTACCGAAGTGGAGGTTCTTGGAAACAGAGCAGCCCTAAACTTTGGGGTGCCTGTGTCTTGTTGATTTTTAGGTTTCCCGATTTATACGCCCATGAGTGGAAGTGCCCTATGCTCTCTAAGCTGTGCTTATTACATGTTTCAGGACACACCGTACACTTCTCCAGAGTGTCTGTTGGCAATTTACAGCCCGCCCATCAGCGTAGCAAGGCTCCCATGTCTCCATGGCCTGTCCTGCATTTCTGGCTTTTACACTTTTTTCAGCATGGCCCTTTTGACCGATGGCAAGCGAGACTTCTTTGTAGCGCTGATTTGCCTTTCCGGCTTGCCTGGTTGGCCAAAAAGGGCGTATGCGTTTTTTCCTGAATATATTCAGGAAAAAACGCATACGCCCTTTTTGGCCAAGGGCATCATTGTCAACGCTTTGCCGCTTTTCATGTGCTTTCAAGGCGAGTCGAGTCTGCCTCCTGAAACCTGTTTCCTGCAATTCTGCCTTGCTTTCAAATCCTCCTCGTTGCCTTCCCTCAATATATTTGTGGACGAGAGTTATCATTTATAACTCTGCAGGTTTGTGAGTTGCAGTGCCCCTGAGCTCCATTTGTCAACTCGCTTTTTTGGGAGCTGGCCGCCAAAGCGCAGGATTGCTTCAGGCCGTATTCTGGTTCCGGGGGGCAGGCTGAGCCTGTGGTTCATTCTTCTTCCTGATGGGAAAATAGAGTGACCTGTGCCTGTCCCAACACCTAGAGCTAGTCTCTCATTGGTTCCCCCTCTTCCCGTTCATCCTCAGGCCAAATTGCGACCTGTATGAAACAGGAGGTTAAAGGTGCTGATTCTCCAAGTAGGGAGATTGTTAGTAGAGCGGCTGGAATGGCGAACCCGAGCACAAGGAGAGGAGAAATGAGGTGCGTTTGAGAAACCTTTCCCGATCACACGGTGTACCATCTTCTGGGTTTCCCACGCATGTTTTCGATGTAGGAAGATGCCCTTGAACCTGGAGATTTGGGACCCACGGCATGGGTACCACGCAGTATGACTTTAAAGGGTCTGCGTTTGCTCACCCAAGCTCACCAATCCTCTCAGCCCCAAGAGTGTCCAGCCTCATGTCTCATCCAGCTGTGGGTCTAGATATGGTCAATCCAGGTTGCATCAGAGCCCCTGAACGGATTTTGTAAGAATTTCTCTCTCTTTCACTGTCTTTGTTTTATGGGTTTTTTTTTAAGTAATCTATTTTTATAATGGGGTTTAGCTGCTTTTCACTGCTGTGTTTATGCCGCTTTACACCCTCTTGATTCACTTCCAGAGAGAGATCAATACATAGGTTTTAAGACTCTTACTAGTCAGATATATTCTTGGGCGGTGAATAGGGGCTGTTGAGTCCAGTTCACTGAGCAGGGAGTAGGTCTTGTCTATTACGTATTTGGCTTGTGGAACGGTATCTGAGCTAATTTCAAACCCTTGTTTTATGCATCACCCCACCTCACCTTTCCCGTTAAGCAGCCATAGTGTGTTTTCTAACTGTGTGACTCTGTTCTGTTTTGTAATTCAGTTCAAGTGTAGCGATTTTGACATTCCCTCTATAAGTGATATCTTAGGATAAGTGTCTTTTTCTCTGTGACTTATTTCACTGAGAGTCATCGTACCTAAATCCACTCATCCTGCTGCTACTAGCCTTATGACATTGATTTCATGGCTGAGTGATATTCCATTGTGCCTAAGTACCACAACTTCTTTATCCATTTTTCGCTTTCCTGGGATATTGAAGGTGTACCGAAGTGGAGGTTCTTGGAAACAGAGCAGCCCTAAACTTTGGGGTGCCTGTGTCTTGTTGATTTTTAGGTTTCCCGATTTATACGCCCATGAGTGGAAGTGCCCTATGCTCTCTAAGCTGTGCTTATTACATGTTTCAGGACACACCGTACACTTCTCCAGAGTGGCTGTTGGCAATTTACAGCCCGCCCATCAGCGTAGCAAGGCTCCCATGTCTCCATGGCCTGTCCTGCATTTCTGGTTTTTACACTTTTTTCAGCATGGCCCTTTTGACCGATGGCAAGCGAGACTTCTTTGTAGCGCTGATTTGCCTTTCCGGCTTGCCTGGTTGGCCAAAAAGGGCGTATGCGTTTTTTCCTGAATATATTCAGGAAAAAACGCATACGCCCTTTTTGGCCAAGGGCATCATTGTCAACGCTTTGCCGCTTTTCATGTGCCTTCAAGGCGAGTCGAGTCTGCCTCCTGAAACCTGTTTCCTGCAATTCTGCCTTGCTTTCAAATCCTCCTCGTTGCCTTCCCTCAATATATTTGTGGACGAGAGTTATCATTTATAACTCTGCAGGTTTGTGAGTTGCAGTGCCCCTGAGCTCCATTTGTCAACTCGCTTTTTTGGGAGCTGGCCGCCAAAGCGCAGGATTGCTTCAGGCCGTATTCTGGTTCCGGGGGGCAGGCTGAGCCTGTGGTTCATTCTTCTTCCCGATGGGAAAATAGAGTGACCTGTGCCTGTCCCAACACCTAGAGCTAGTCTCTCATTGGTTCCCCCTCTTCCCGTTCATCCTCAGGCCAAATTGCGACCTGTATGAAACAGGAGGTTAAAGGTGCTGATTCTCCAAGTAGGGAGATTGTTAGTAGAGCGGCTGGAATGGCGAACCCGAGCACAAGGAGAGGAGAAATGAGGTGCGTTTGAGAAACCTTTCCCGATCACACGGTGTACCATCTTCTGGGTTTCCCACGCATGTTTTCGATGTAGGAAGATGCCCTTGAACCTGGAGATTTGGGACCCACGGCATGGGTACCACGCAGTATGACTTTAAAGGGTCTGCGTTTGCTCACCCAAGCTCACCAATCCTCTCAGCCCCAAGAGTGTCCAGCCTCATGTCTCATCCAGCTGTGGGTCTAGATATGGTCAATCCAGGTTGCATCAGAGCCCCTGAACGGATTTTGTAAGAATTTCTCTCTCTTTCGCTGTCTTTGTTTTATGGGGTTTTTTTTAAGTAATCTATTTTTATAATGGGGTTTAGCTGCTTTTCACTGCTGTGTTTATGCCGCTTTACACCCTCTTGATTCACTTCCAGAGAGAGATCAATACATAGGTTTTAAGACTCTTACTAGTCAGATATATTCTTGGGCGGTGAATAGGGGCTGTTGAGTCCAGTTCACTGAGCAGGGAGTAGGTCTTGTCTATTACGTATTTGGCTTGTGGAACGGTATCTGAGCTAATTTCAAACCCTTGTTTTATGCATCACCCCACCTCACCTTTCCCGTTAAGCAGCCATAGTGTGTTTTCTAACTGTGTGACTCTGTTCTGTTTTGTAATTCAGTTCAAGTGTAGCGATTTTGACATTCCCTCTATAAGTGATATCTTAGGATAAGTGTCTTTTTCTCTGTGACTTATTTCACTGAGAGTCATCGTACCTAAATCCACTCATCCTGCTGCTACTAGCCTTATGACATTGATTTCATGGCTGAGTGATATTCCATTGTGCCTAAGTACCACAACTTCTTTATCCATTTTTCGCTTTCCTGGGATATTGAAGGTGTACCGAAGTGGAGGTTCTTGGAAACAGAGCAGCCCTAAACTTTGGGGTGCCTGTGTCTTGTTGATTTTTAGGTTTCCCGATTTATACGCCCATGAGTGGAAGTGCCCTATGCTCTCTAAGCTGTGCTTATTACATGTTTCAGGACACACCGTACACTTCTCCAGAGTGTCTGTTGGCAATTTACAGCCCGCCCATCAGCGTAGCAAGGCTCCCATGTCTCCATGGCCTGTCCTGCATTTCTGGCTTTTACACTTTTTTCAGCATGGCCCTTTTGACCGATGGCAAGCGAGACTTCTTTGTAGCGCTGATTTGCCTTTCCGGCTTGCCTGGTTGGCCAAAAAGGGCGTATGCGTTTTTTCCTGAATATATTCAGGAAAAAACGCATACGCCCTTTTTGGCCAAGGGCATCATTGTCAACGCTTTGCCGCTTTTCATGTGCTTTCAAGGCGAGTCGAGTCTGCCTCCTGAAACCTGTTTCCTGCAATTCTGCCTTGCTTTCAAATCCTCCTCGTTGCCTTCCCTCAATATATTTGTGGACGAGAGTTATCATTTATAACTCTGCAGGTTTGTGAGTTGCAGTGCCCCTGAGCTCCATTTGTCAACTCGCTTTTTTGGGAGCTGGCCGCCAAAGCGCAGGATTGCTTCAGGCCGTATTCTGGTTCCGGGGGGCAGGCTGAGCCTGTGGTTCATTCTTCTTCCTGATGGGAAAATAGAGTGACCTGTGCCTGTCCCAACACCTAGAGCTAGTCTCTCATTGGTTCCCCCTCTTCCCGTTCATCCTCAGGCCAAATTGCGACCTGTATGAAACAGGAGGTTAAAGGTGCTGATTCTCCAAGTAGGGAGATTGTTAGTAGAGCGGCTGGAATGGCGAACCCGAGCACAAGGAGAGGAGAAATGAGGTGCGTTTGAGAAACCTTTCCCGATCACACGGTGTACCATCTTCTGGGTTTCCCACGCATGTTTTCGATGTAGGAAGATGCCCTTGAACCTGGAGATTTGGGACCCACGGCATGGGTACCACGCAGTATGACTTTAAAGGGTCTGCGTTTGCTCACCCAAGCTCACCAATCCTCTCAGCCCCAAGAGTGTCCAGCCTCATGTCTCATCCAGCTGTGGGTCTAGATATGGTCAATCCAGGTTGCATCAGAGCCCCTGAACGGATTTTGTAAGAATTTCTCTCTCTTTCACTGTCTTTGTTTTATGGGTTTTTTTTTAAGTAATCTATTTTTATAATGGGGTTTAGCTGCTTTTCAC
Organism: Eubalaena glacialis; assembly: GCF_028564815.1. Classification (NCBI taxonomy): domain Eukaryota; kingdom Metazoa; phylum Chordata; class Mammalia; order Artiodactyla; family Balaenidae; genus Eubalaena; species Eubalaena glacialis. The sequence continues at coordinate 10,894 of NW_026871504.1, forward strand.
TGCTGTGTTTATGCCGCTTTACACCCTCTTGATTCACTTCCAGAGAGAGATCAATACATAGGTTTTAAGACTCTTACTAGTCAGATATATTCTTGGGCGGTGAATAGGGGCTGTTGAGTCCAGTTCACTGAGCAGGGAGTAGGTCTTGTCTATTACGTATTTGGCTTGTGGAACGGTATCTGAGCTAATTTCAAACCCTTGTTTTATGCATCACCCCACCTCACCTTTCCCGTTAAGCAGCCATAGTGTGTTTTCTAACTGTGTGACTCTGTTCTGTTTTGTAATTCAGTTCAAGTGTAGCGATTTTGACATTCCCTCTATAAGTGATATCTTAGGATAAGTGTCTTTTTCTCTGTGACTTATTTCACTGAGAGTCATCGTACCTAAATCCACTCATCCTGCTGCTACTAGCCTTATGACATTGATTTCATGGCTGAGTGATATTCCATTGTGCCTAAGTACCACAACTTCTTTATCCATTTTTCGCTTTCCTGGGATATTGAAGGTGTACCGAAGTGGAGGTTCTTGGAAACAGAGCAGCCCTAAACTTTGGGGTGCCTGTGTCTTGTTGATTTTTAGGTTTCCCGATTTATACGCCCATGAGTGGAAGTGCCCTATGCTCTCTAAGCTGTGCTTATTACATGTTTCAGGACACACCGTACACTTCTCCAGAGTGGCTGTTGGCAATTTACAGCCCGCCCATCAGCGTAGCAAGGCTCCCATGTCTCCATGGCCTGTCCTGCATTTCTGGTTTTTACACTTTTTTCAGCATGGCCCTTTTGACCGATGGCAAGCGAGACTTCTTTGTAGCGCTGATTTGCCTTTCCGGCTTGCCTGGTTGGCCAAAAAGGGCGTATGCGTTTTTTCCTGAATATATTCAGGAAAAAACGCATACGCCCTTTTTGGCCAAGGGCATCATTGTCAACGCTTTGCCGCTTTTCATGTGCCTTCAAGGCGAGTCGAGTCTGCCTCCTGAAACCTGTTTCCTGCAATTCTGCCTTGCTTTCAAATCCTCCTCGTTGCCTTCCCTCAATATATTTGTGGACGAGAGTTATCATTTATAACTCTGCAGGTTTGTGAGTTGCAGTGCCCCTGAGCTCCATTTGTCAACTCGCTTTTTTGGGAGCTGGCCGCCAAAGCGCAGGATTGCTTCAGGCCGTATTCTGGTTCCGGGGGGCAGGCTGAGCCTGTGGTTCATTCTTCTTCCTGATGGGAAAATAGAGTGACCTGTGCCTGTCCCAACACCTAGAGCTAGTCTCTCATTGGTTCCCCCTCTTCCCGTTCATCCTCAGGCCAAATTGCGACCTGTATGAAACAGGAGGTTAAAGGTGCTGATTCTCCAAGTAGGGAGATTGTTAGTAGAGCGGCTGGAATGGCGAACCCGAGCACAAGGAGAGGAGAAATGAGGTGCGTTTGAGAAACCTTTCCCGATCACACGGTGTACCATCTTCTGGGTTTCCCACGCATGTTTTCGATGTAGGAAGATGCCCTTGAACCTGGAGATTTGGGACCCACGGCATGGGTACCACGCAGTATGACTTTAAAGGGTCTGCGTTTGCTCACCCAAGCTCACCAATCCTCTCAGCCCCAAGAGTGTCCAGCCTCATGTCTCATCCAGCTGTGGGTCTAGATATGGTCAATCCAGGTTGCATCAGAGCCCCTGAACGGATTTTGTAAGAATTTCTCTCTCTTTCGCTGTCTTTGTTTTATGGGTTTTTTTTTAAGTAATCTATTTTTATAATGGGGTTTAGCTGCTTTTCACTGCTGTGTTTATGCCGCTTTACACCCTCTTGATTCACTTCCAGAGAGAGATCAATACATAGGTTTTAAGACTCTTACTAGTCAGATATATTCTTGGGCGGTGAATAGGGGCTGTTGAGTCCAGTTCACTGAGCAGGGAGTAGGTCTTGTCTATTACATATTTGGCTTGTGGAACGGTATCTGAGCTAATTTCAAACCCTTGTTTTATGCATCACCCCACCTCACCTTTCCCGTTAAGCAGCCATAGTGTGTTTTCTAAATGTGTGACTCTGTTCTGTTTTGTAATTCAGTTCAAGTGTAGCGATTTTGACATTCCCTCTATAAGTGATATCTTAGGATAAGTGTCTTTTTCTCTGTGACTTATTTCACTGAGAGTCATCGTACCTAAATCCACTCATCCTGCTGCTACTAGCCTTATGACATTGATTTCATGGCTGAGTGATATTCCATTGTGCCTAAGTACCACAACTTCTTTATCCATTTTTCGCTTTCCTGGGATATTGAAGGTGTACCGAAGTGGAGGTTCTTGGAAACAGAGCAGCCCTAAACTTTGGGGTGCCTGTGTCTTGTTGATTTTTAGGTTTCCCGATTTATACGCCCATGAGTGGAAGTGCCCTATGCTCTCTAAGCTGTGCTTATTACATGTTTCAGGACACACCGTACACTTCTCCAGAGTGGCTGTTGGCAATTTACAGCCCGCCCATCAGCGTAGCAAGGCTCCCATGTCTCCATGGCCTGTCCTGCATTTCTGGTTTTTACACTTTTTTCAGCATGGCCCTTTTGACCGATGGCAAGCGAGACTTCTTTGTAGCGCTGATTTGCCTTTCCGGCTTGCCTGGTTGGCCAAAAAGGGCGTATGCGTTTTTTCCTGAATATATTCAGGAAAAAACGCATACGCCCTTTTTGGCCAAGGGCATCATTGTCAACGCTTTGCCGCTTTTCATGTGCCTTCAAGGCGAGTCGAGTCTGCCTCCTGAAACCTGTTTCCTGCAATTCTGCCTTGCTTTCAAATCCTCCTCGTTGCCTTCCCTCAATATATTTGTGGACGAGAGTTATCATTTATAACTCTGCAGGTTTGTGAGTTGCAGTGCCCCTGAGCTCCATTTGTCAACTCGCTTTTTTGGGAGCTGGCCGCCAAAGCGCAGGATTGCTTCAGGCCGTATTCTGGTTCCGGGGGGCAGGCTGAGCCTGTGGTTCATTCTTCTTCCCGATGGGAAAATAGAGTGACCTGTGCCTGTCCCAACACCTAGAGCTAGTCTCTCATTGGTTCCCCCTCTTCCGGTTCATCCTCAGGCCAAATTGCGACCTGTATGAAACAGGAGGTTAAAGGTGCTGATTCTCCAAGTAGGGAGATTGTTAGTAGAGCGGCTGGAATGGCGAACCCGAGCACAAGGAGAGGAGAAATGAGGTGCGTTTGAGAAACCTTTCCCGATCACACGGTGTACCATCTTCTGGGTTTCCCACGCATGTTTTCGATGTAGGAAGATGCCCTTGAACCTGGAGATTTGGGACCCACGGCATGGGTACCACGCAGTATGACTTTAAAGGGTCTGCGTTTGCTCACCCAAGCTCACCAATCCTCTCAGCCCCAAGAGTGTCCAGCCTCATGTCTCATCCAGCTGTGGGTCTAGATATGGTCAATCCAGGTTGCATCAGAGCCCCTGAACGGATTTTGTAAGAATTTCTCTCTCTTTCGCTGTCTTTGTTTTATGGGGTTTTTTTTAAGTAATCTATTTTTATAATGGGGTTTAGCTGCTTTTCACTGCTGTGTTTATGCCGCTTTACACCCTCTTGATTCACTTCCAGAGAGAGATCAATACATAGGTTTTAAGACTCTTACTAGTCAGATATATTCTTGGGCGGTGAATAGGGGCTGTTGAGTCCAGTTCACTGAGCAGGGAGTAGGTCTTGTCTATTACGTATTTGGCTTGTGGAACGGTATCTGAGCTAATTTCAAACCCTTGTTTTATGCATCACCCCACCTCACCTTTCCCGTTAAGCAGCCATAGTGTGTTTTCTAACTGTGTGACTCTGTTCTGTTTTGTAATTCAGTTCAAGTGTAGCGATTTTGACATTCCCTCTATAAGTGATATCTTAGGATAAGTGTCTTTTTCTCTGTGACTTATTTCACTGAGAGTCATCGTACCTAAATCCACTCATCCTGCTGCTACTAGCCTTATGACATTGATTTCATGGCTGAGTGATATTCCATTGTGCCTAAGTACCACAACTTCTTTATCCATTTTTCGCTTTCCTGGGATATTGAAGGTGTACCGAAGTGGAGGTTCTTGGAAACAGAGCAGCCCTAAACTTTGGGGTGCCTGTGTCTTGTTGATTTTTAGGTTTCCCGATTTATACGCCCATGAGTGGAAGTGCCCTATGCTCTCTAAGCTGTGCTTATTACATGTTTCAGGACACACCGTACACTTCTCCAGAGTGTCTGTTGGCAATTTACAGCCCGCCCATCAGCGTAGCAAGGCTCCCATGTCTCCATGGCCTGTCCTGCATTTCTGGCTTTTACACTTTTTTCAGCATGGCCCTTTTGACCGATGGCAAGCGAGACTTCTTTGTAGCGCTGATTTGCCTTTCCGGCTTGCCTGGTTGGCCAAAAAGGGCGTATGCGTTTTTTCCTGAATATATTCAGGAAAAAACGCATACGCCCTTTTTGGCCAAGGGCATCATTGTCAACGCTTTGCCGCTTTTCATGTGCCTTCAAGGCGAGTCGAGTCTGCCTCCTGAAACCTGTTTCCTGCAATTCTGCCTTGCTTTCAAATCCTCCTCGTTGCCTTCCCTCAATATATTTGTGGACGAGAGTTATCATTTATAACTCTGCAGGTTTGTGAGTTGCAGTGCCCCTGAGCTCCATTTGTCAACTCGCTTTTTTGGGAGCTGGCCGCCAAAGCGCAGGATTGCTTCAGGCCGTATTCTGGTTCCGGGGGGCAGGCTGAGCCTGTGGTTCATTCTTCTTCCCGATGGGAAAATAGAGTGACCTGTGCCTGTCCCAACACCTAGAGCTAGTCTCTCATTGTTTCCCCCTCTTCCGGTTCATCCTCAGGCCAAATTGCGACCTGTATGAAACAGGAGGTTAAAGGTGCTGATTCTCCAAGTAGGGAGATTGTTAGTAGAGCGGCTGGAATGGCGAACCCGAGCACAAGGAGAGGAGAAATGAGGTGCGTTTGAGAAACCTTTCCCGATCACACGGTGTACCATCTTCTGGGTTTCCCACGCATGTTTTCGATGTAGGAAGATGCCCTTGAACCTGGAGATTTGGGACCCACGGCATGGGTACCACGCAGTATGACTTTAAAGGGTCTGCGTTTGCTCACCCAAGCTCACCAATCCTCTCAGCCCCAAGAGTGTCCAGCCTCATGTCTCATCCAGCTGTGGGTCTAGATATGGTCAATCCAGGTTGCATCAGAGCCCCTGAACGGATTTTGTAAGAATTTCTCTCTCTTTCGCTGTCTTTGTTTTATGGGGTTTTTTTTAAGTAATCTATTTTTATAATGGGGTTTAGCTGCTTTTCACTGCTGTGTTTATGCCGCTTTACACCCTCTTGATTCACTTCCAGAGAGAGATCAATACATAGGTTTTAAGACTCTTACTAGTCAGATATATTCTTGGGCGGTGAATAGGGGCTGTTGAGTCCAGTTCACTGAGCAGGGAGTAGGTCTTGTCTATTACATATTTGGCTTGTGGAACGGTATCTGAGCTAATTTCAAACCCTTGTTTTATGCATCACCCCACCTCACCTTTCCCGTTAAGCAGCCATAGTGTGTTTTCTAAATGTGTGACTCTGTTCTGTTTTGTAATTCAGTTCAAGTGTAGCGATTTTGACATTCCCTCTATAAGTGATATCTTAGGATAAGTGTCTTTTTCTCTGTGACTTATTTCACTGAGAGTCATCGTACCTAAATCCACTCATCCTGCTGCTACTAGCCTTATGACATTGATTTCATGGCTGAGTGATATTCCATTGTGCCTAAGTACCACAACTTCTTTATCCATTTTTCGCTTTCCTGGGATATTGAAGGTGTACCGAAGTGGAGGTTCTTGGAAACAGAGCAGCCCTAAACTTTGGGGTGCCTGTGTCTTGTTGATTTTTAGGTTTCCCGATTTATACGCCCATGAGTGGAAGTGCCCTATGCTCTCTAAGCTGTGCTTATTACATGTTTCAGGACACACCGTACACTTCTCCAGAGTGTCTGTTGGCAATTTACAGCCCGCCCATCAGCGTAGCAAGGCTCCCATGTCTCCATGGCCTGTCCTGCATTTCTGGCTTTTACACTTTTTTCAGCATGGCCCTTTTGACCGATGGCAAGCGAGACTTCTTTGTAGCGCTGATTTGCCTTTCCGGCTTGCCTGGTTGGCCAAAAAGGGCGTATGCGTTTTTTCCTGAATATATTCAGGAAAAAACGCATACGCCCTTTTTGGCCAAGGGCATCATTGTCAACGCTTTGCCGCTTTTCATGTGCTTTCAAGGCGAGTCGAGTCTGCCTCCTGAAACCTGTTTCCTGCAATTCTGCCTTGCTTTCAAATCCTCCTCGTTGCCTTCCCTCAATATATTTGTGGACGAGAGTTATCATTTATAACTCTGCAGGTTTGTGAGTTGCAGTGCCCCTGAGCTCCATTTGTCAACTCGCTTTTTTGGGAGCTGGCCGCCAAAGCGCAGGATTGCTTCAGGCCGTATTCTGGTTCCGGGGGGTAGGCTGAGCCTGTGGTTCATTCTTCTTCCCGATGGGAAAATAGAGTGACCTGTGCCTGTCCCAACACCTAGAGCTAGTCTCTCATTGGTTCCCCCTCTTCCCGTTCATCCTCAGGCCAAATTGCGACCTGTATGAAACAGGAGGTTAAAGGTGCTGATTCTCCAAGTAGGGAGATTGTTAGTAGAGCGGCTGGAATGGCGAACCCGAGCACAAGGAGAGGAGAAATGAGGTGCGTTTGAGAAACCTTTCCCGATCACACGGTGTACCATCTTCTGGGTTTCCCACGCATGTTTTCGATGTAGGAAGATGCCCTTGAACCTGGAGATTTGGGACCCACGGCATGGGTACCACGCAGTATGACTTTAAAGGGTCTGTGTTTGCTCACCCAAGCTCACCAATCCTCTCAGCCCCAAGAGTGTCCAGCCTCATGTCTCATCCAGCTGTGGGTCTAGATATGGTCAATCCAGGTTGCATCAGAGCCCCTGAACGGATTTTGTAAGAATTTCTCTCTCTTTCGCTGTCTTTGTTTTATGGGGTTTTTTTTAAGTAATCTATTTTTATAATGGGGTTTAGCTGCTTTTCACTGCTGTGTTTATGCCGCTTTACACCCTCTTGATTCACTTCCAGAGAGAGATCAATACATAGGTTTTAAGACTCTTACTAGTCAGATATATTCTTGGGCGGTGAATAGGGGCTGTTGAGTCCAGTTCACTGAGCAGGGAGTAGGTCTTGTCTATTACATATTTGGCTTGTGGAACGGTATCTGAGCTAATTTCAAACCCTTGTTTTATGCATCACCCCACCTCACCTTTCCCGTTAAGCAGCCATAGTGTGTTTTCTAAATGTGTGACTCTGTTCTGTTTTGTAATTCAGTTCAAGTGTAGCGAATTTGACATTCCCTCTATAAGTGATATCTTAGGATAAGTGTCTTTTTCTCTGTGACTTATTTCACTGAGAGTCATCGTACCTAAATCCACTCATCCTGCTGCTACTAGCCTTATGACATTGATTTCATGGCTGAGTGATATTCCATTGTGCCTAAGTACCACAACTTCTTTATCCATTTTTCGCTTTCCTGGGATATTGAAGGTGTACCGAAGTGGAGGTTCTTGGAAACAGAGCAGCCCTAAACTTTGGGGTGCCTGTGTCTTGTTGATTTTTAGGTTTCCCGATTTATACGCCCATGAGTGGAAGTGCCCTATGCTCTCTAAGCTGTGCTTATTACATGTTTCAGGACACACCGTACACTTCTCCAGAGTGGCTGTTGGCAATTTACATCCCGCCCATCAGCGTAGCAAGGCTCCCATGTCTCCATGGCCTGTCCTGCATTTCTGGTTTTTACACTTTTTTCAGCATGGCCCTTTTGACCGATGGCAAGCGAGACTTCTTTGTAGCGCTGATTTGCCTTTCCGGCTTGCCTGGTTGGCCAAAAAGGGCGTATGCGTTTTTTCCTGAATATATTCAGGAAAAAACGCATACGCCCTTTTTGGCCAAGGGCATCATTGTCAACGCTTTGCCGCTTTTCATGTGCCTTCAAGGCGAGTCGAGTCTGCTTCCTGAAACCTGTTTCCTGCAATTCTGCCTTGCTTTCAAATCCTCCTCGTTGCCTTCCCTCAATATATTTGTGGACGAGAGTTATCATTTATAACTCTGCAGGTTTGTGAGTTGCAGTGCCCCTGAGCTCCATTTGTCAACTCGCTTTTTTGGGAGCTGGCCGCCAAAGCGCAGGATTGCTTCAGGCCGTATTCTGGTTCCGGGGGGCAGGCTGAGCCTGTGGTTCATTCTTCTTCCCGATGGGAAAATAGAGTGACCTGTGCCTGTCCCAACACCTAGAGCTAGTCTCTCATTGGTTCCCCCTCTTCCCGTTCATCCTCAGGCCAAATTGCGACCTGTATGAAACAGGAGGTTAAAGGTGCTGATTCTCCAAGTAGGGAGATTGTTAGTAGAGCGGCTGGAATGGCGAACCCGAGCACAAGGAGAGGAGAAATGAGGTGCGTTTGAGAAACCTTTCCCGATCACACGGTGTACCATCTTCTGGGTTTCCCACGCATGTTTTCGATGTAGGAAGATGCCCTTGAACCTGGAGATTTGGGACCCACGGCATGGGTACCACGCAGTATGACTTTAAAGGGTCTGCGTTTGCTCACCCAAGCTCACCAATCCTCTCAGCCCCAAGAGTGTCCAGCCTCATGTCTCATCCAGCTGTGGGTCTAGATATGGTCAATCCAGGTTGCATCAGAGCCCCTGAACGGATTTTGTAAGAATTTCTCTCTCTTTCGCTGTCTTTGTTTTATGGGGTTTTTTTTAAGTAATCTATTTTTATAATGGGGTTTAGCTGCTTTTCACTGCTGTGTTTATGCCGCTTTACACCCTCTTGATTCACTTCCAGAGAGAGATCAATACATAGGTTTTAAGACTCTTACTAGTCAGATATATTCTTGGGCGGTGAATAGGGGCTGTTGAGTCCAGTTCACTGAGCAGGGAGTAGGTCTTGTCTATTACGTATTTGGCTTGTGGAACGGTATCTGAGCTAATTTCAAACCCTTGTTTTATGCATCACCCCACCTCACCTTTCCCGTTAAGCAGCCATAGTGTGTTTTCTAACTGTGTGACTCTGTTCTGTTTTGTAATTCAGTTCAAGTGTAGCGATTTTGACATTCCCTCTATAAGTGATATCTTAGGATAAGTGTCTTTTTCTCTGTGACTTATTTCACTGAGAGTCATCGTACCTAAATCCACTCATCCTGCTGCTACTAGCCTTATGACATTGATTTCATGGCTGAGTGATATTCCATTGTGCCTAAGTACCACAACTTCTTTATCCATTTTTCGCTTTCCTGGGATATTGAAGGTGTACCGAAGTGGAGGTTCTTGGAAACAGAGCAGCCCTAAACTTTGGGGTGCCTGTGTCTTGTTGATTTTTAGGTTTCCCGATTTATACGCCCATGAGTGGAAGTGCCCTATGCTCTCTAAGCTGTGCTTATTACATGTTTCAGGACACACCGTACACTTCTCCAGAGTGGCTGTTGGCAATTTACAGCCCGCCCATCAGCGTAGCAAGGCTCCCATGTCTCCATGGCCTGTCCTGCATTTCTGGTTTTTACACTTTTTTCAGCATGGCCCTTTTGACCGATGGCAAGCGAGACTTCTTTGTAGCGCTGATTTGCCTTTCCGGCTTGCCTGGTTGGCCAAAAAGGGCGTATGCGTTTTTTCCTGAATATATTCAGGAAAAAACGCATACGCCCTTTTTGGCCAAGGGCATCATTGTCAACGCTTTGCCGCTTTTCATGTGCCTTCAAGGCGAGTCGAGTCTGCCTCCTGAAACCTGTTTCCTGCAATTCTGCCTTGCTTTCAAATCCTCCTCGTTGCCTTCCCTCAATATATTTGTGGACGAGAGTTATCATTTATAACTCTGCAGGTTTGTGAGTTGCAGTGCCCCTGAGCTCCATTTGTCAACTCGCTTTTTTGGGAGCTGGCCGCCAAAGCGCAGGATTGCTTCAGGCCGTATTCTGGTTCCGGGGGGCAGGCTGAGCCTGTGGTTCATTCTTCTTCCCGATGGGAAAATAGAGTGACCTGTGCCTGTCCCAACACCTAGAGCTAGTCTCTCATTGGTTCCCCCTCTTCCCGTTCATCCTCAGGCCAAATTGCGACCTGTATGAAACAGGAGGTTAAAGGTGCTGATTCTCCAAGTAGGGAGATTGTTAGTAGAGCGGCTGGAATGGCGAACCCGAGCACAAGGAGAGGAGAAATGAGGTGCGTTTGAGAAACCTTTCCCGATCACACGGTGTACCATCTTCTGGGTTTCCCACGCATGTTTTCGATGTAGGAAGATGCCCTTGAACCTGGAGATTTGGGACCCACGGCATGGGTACCACGCAGTATGACTTTAAAGGGTCTGCGTTTGCTCACCCAAGCTCACCAATCCTCTCAGCCCCAAGAGTGTCCAGCCTCATGTCTCATCCAGCTGTGGGTCTAGATATGGTCAATCCAGGTTGCATCAGAGCCCCTGAACGGATTTTGTAAGAATTTCTCTCTCTTTCGCTGTCTTTGTTTTATGGGGTTTTTTTTAAGTAATCTATTTTTATAATGGGGTTTAGCTGCTTTTCACTGCTGTGTTTATGCCGCTTTACACCCTCTTGATTCACTTCCAGAGAGAGATCAATACATAGGTTTTAAGACTCTTACTAGTCAGATATATTCTTGGGCGGTGAATAGGGGCTGTTGAGTCCAGTTCACTGAGCAGGGAGTAGGTCTTGTCTATTACATATTTGGCTTGTGGAACGGTATCTGAGCTAATTTCAAACCCTTGTTTTATGCATCACCCCACCTCACCTTTCCCGTTAAGCAGCCATAGTGTGTTTTCTAAATGTGTGACTCTGTTCTGTTTTGTAATTCAGTTCAAGTGTAGCGAATTTGACATTCCCTCTATAAGTGATATCTTAGGATAAGTGTCTTTTTCTCTGTGACTTATTTCACTGAGAGTCATCGTACCTAAATCCACTCATCCTGCTGCTACTAGCCTTATGACATTGATTTCATGGCTGAGTGATATTCCATTGTGCCTAAGTACCACAACTTCTTTATCCATTTTTCGCTTTCCTGGGATATTGAAGGTGTACCGAAGTGGAGGTTCTTGGAAACAGAGCAGCCCTAAACTTTGGGGTGCCTGTGTCTTGTTGATTTTTAGGTTTCCCGATTTATACGCCCATGAGTGGAAGTGCCCTATGCTCTCTAAGCTGTGCTTATTACATGTTTCAGGACACACCGTACGCTTCTCCAGAGTGGCTGTTGGCAATTTACAGCCCGCCCATCAGCGTAGCAAGGCTCCCATGTCTCCATGGCCTGTCCTGCATTTCTGGTTTTTACACTTTTTTCAGCATGGCCCTTTTGACCGATGGCAAGCGAGACTTCTTTGTAGCGCTGATTTGCCTTTCCGGCTTGCCTGGTTGGCCAAAAAGGGCGTATGCGTTTTTTCCTGAATATATTCAGGAAAAAACGCATACGCCCTTTTTGGCCAAGGGCATCATTGTCAACGCTTTGCCGCTTTTCATGTGCCTTCAAGGCGAGTCGAGTCTGCCTCCTGAAACCTGTTTCCTGCAATTCTGCCTTGCTTTCAAATCCTCCTCGTTGCCTTCCCTCAATATATTTGTGGACGAGAGTTATCATTTATAACTCTGCAGGTTTGTGAGTTGCAGTGCCCCTGAGCTCCATTTGTCAACTCGCTTTTTTGGGAGCTGGCCGCCAAAGCGCAGGATTGCTTCAGGCCGTATTCTGGTTCCGGGGGGCAGGCTGAGCCTGTGGTTCATTCTTCTTCCCGATGGGAAAATAGAGTGACCTGTGCCTGTCCCAACACCTAGAGCTAGTCTCTCATTGGTTCCCCCTCTTCCGGTTCATCCTCAGGCCAAATTGCGACCTGTATGAAACAGGAGGTTAAAGGTGCTGATTCTCCAAGTAGGGAGATTGTTAGTAGAGCGGCTGGAATGGCGAACCCGAGCACAAGGAGAGGAGAAATGAGGTGCGTTTGAGAAACCTTTCCCGATCACACGGTGTACCATCTTCTGGGTTTCCCACGCATGTTTTCGATGTAGGAAGATGCCCTTGAACCTGGAGATTTGGGACCCACGGCATGGGTACCACGCAGTATGACTTTAAAGGGTCTGCGTTTGCTCACCCAAGCTCACCAATCCTCTCAGCCCCAAGAGTGTCCAGCCTCATGTCTCATCCAGCTGTGGGTCTAGATATGGTCAATCCAGGTTGCATCAGAGCCCCTGAACGGATTTTGTAAGAATTTCTCTCTCTTTCGCTGTCTTTGTTTTATGGGGTTTTTTTTAAGTAATCTATTTTTATAATGGGGTTTAGCTGCTTTTCACTGCTGTGTTTATGCCGCTTTACACCCTCTTGATTCACTTCCAGAGAGAGATCAATACATAGGTTTTAAGACTCTTACTAGTCAGATATATTCTTGGGCGGTGAATAGGGGCTGTTGAGTCCAGTTCACTGAGCAGGGAGTAGGTCTTTTCTATTACGTATTTGGCTTGTGGAACGGTATCTGAGCTAATTTCAAACCCTTGTTTTATGCATCACCCCACCTCACCTTTCCCGTTAAGCAGCCATAGTGTGTTTTCTAACTGTGTGACTCTGTTCTGTTTTGTAATTCAGTTCAAGTGTAGCGATTTTGACATTCCCTCTATAAGTGATATCTTAGGATAAGTGTCTTTTTCTCTGTGACTTATTTCACTGAGAGTCATCGTACCTAAATCCACTCATCCTGCTGCTACTAGCCTTATGACATTGATTTCATGGCTGAGTGATATTCCATTGTGCCTAAGTACCACAACTTCTTTATCCATTTTTCGCTTTCCTGGGATATTGAAGGTGTACCGAAGTGGAGGTTCTTGGAAACAGAGCAGCCCTAAACTTTGGGGTGCCTGTGTCTTGTTGATTTTTAGGTTTCCCGATTTATACGCCCATGAGTGGAAGTGCCCTATGCTCTCTAAGCTGTGCTTATTACATGTTTCAGGACACACCGTACACTTCTCCAGAGTGGCTGTTGGCAATTTACAGCCCGCCCATCAGCGTAGCAAGGCTCCCATGTCTCCATGGCCTGTCCTGCATTTCTGGCTTTTACACTTTTTTCAGCATGGCCCTTTTGACCGATGGCAAGCGAGACTTCTTTGTAGCGCTGATTTGCCTTTCCGGCTTGCCTGGTTGGCCAAAAAGGGCGTATGCGTTTTTTCCTGAATATATTCAGGAAAAAACGCATACGCCCTTTTTGGCCAAGGGCATCATTGTCAACGCTTTGCCGCTTTTCATGTGCCTTCAAGGCGAGTCGAGTCTGCCTCCTGAAACCTGTTTCCTGCAATTCTGCCTTGCTTTCAAATCCTCCTCGTTGCCTTCCCTCAATATATTTGTGGACGAGAGTTATCATTTATAACTCTGCAGGTTTGTGAGTTGCAGTGCCCCTGAGCTCCATTTGTCAACTCGCTTTTTTGGGAGCTGGCCGCCAAAGCGCAGGATTGCTTCAGGCCGTATTCTGGTTCCGGGGGGCAGGCTGAGCCTGTGGTTCATTCTTCTTCCTGATGGGAAAATAGAGTGACCTGTGCCTGTCCCAACACCTAGAGCTAGTCTCTCATTGGTTCCCCCTCTTCCCGTTCATCCTCAGGCCAAATTGCGACCTGTATGAAACAGGAGGTTAAAGGTGCTGATTCTCCAAGTAGGGAGATTGTTAGTAGAGCGGCTGGAATGGCGAACCCGAGCACAAGGAGAGGAGAAATGAGGTGCGTTTGAGAAACCTTTCCCGATCACACGGTGTACCATCTTCTGGGTTTCCCACGCATGTTTTCGATGTAGGAAGATGCCCTTGAACCTGGAGATTTGGGACCCACGGCATGGGTACCACGCAGTATGACTTTAAAGGGTCTGCGTTTGCTCACCCAAGCTCACCAATCCTCTCAGCCCCAAGAGTGTCCAGCCTCATGTCTCATCCAGCTGTGGGTCTAGATATGGTCAATCCAGGTTGCATCAGAGCCCCTGAACGGATTTTGTAAGAATTTCTCTCTCTTTCACTGTCTTTGTTTTATGGGTTTTTTTTTAAGTAATCTATTTTTATAATGGGGTTTAGCTGCTTTTCACTGCTGTGTTTATGCCGCTTTACACCCTCTTGATTCACTTCCAGAGAGAGATCAATACATAGGTTTTAAGACTCTTACTAGTCAGATATATTCTTGGGCGGTGAATAGGGGCTGTTGAGTCCAGTTCACTGAGCAGGGAGTAGGTCTTGTCTATTACATATTTGGCTTGTGGAACGGTATCTGAGCTAATTTCAAACCCTTGTTTTATGCATCACCCCACCTCACCTTTCCCGTTAAGCAGCCATAGTGTGTTTTCTAACTGTGTGACTCTGTTCTGTTTTGTAATTCAGTTCAAGTGTAGCGATTTTGACATTCCCTCTATAAGTGATATCTTAGGATAAGTGTCTTTTTCTCTGTGACTTATTTCACTGAGAGTCATCGTACCTAAATCCACTCATCCTGCTGCTACTAGCCTTATGACATTGATTTCATGGCTGAGTGATATTCCATTGTGCCTAAGTACCACAACTTCTTTATCCATTTTTCGCTTTCCTGGGATATTGAAGGTGTACCGAAGTGGAGGTTCTTGGAAACAGAGCAGCCCTAAACTTTGGGGTGCCTGTGTCTTGTTGATTTTTAGGTTTCCCGATTTATACGCCCATGAGTGGAAGTGCCCTATGCTCTCTAAGCTGTGCTTATTACATGTTTCAGGACACACCGTACGCTTCTCCAGAGTGGCTGTTGGCAATTTACAGCCCGCCCATCAGCGTAGCAAGGCTCCCATGTCTCCATGGCCTGTCCTGCATTTCTGGTTTTTACACTTTTTTCAGCATGGCCCTTTTGACCGATGGCAAGCGAGACTTCTTTGTAGCGCTGATTTGCCTTTCCGGCTTGCCTGGTTGGCCAAAAAGGGCGTATGCGTTTTTTCCTGAATATATTCAGGAAAAAACGCATACGCCCTTTTTGGCCAAGGGCATCATTGTCAACGCTTTGCCGCTTTTCATGTGCCTTCAAGGCGAGTCGAGTCTGCCTCCTGAAACCTGTTTCCTGCAATTCTGCCTTGCTTTCAAATCCTCCTCGTTGCCTTCCCTCAATATATTTGTGGACGAGAGTTATCATTTATAACTCTGCAGGTTTGTGAGTTGCAGTGCCCCTGAGCTCCATTTGTCAACTCGCTTTTTTGGGAGCTGGCCGCCAAAGCGCAGGATTGCTTCAGGCCGTATTCTGGTTCCGGGGGGCAGGCTGAGCCTGTGGTTCATTCTTCTTCCCGATGGGAAAATAGAGTGACCTGTGCCTGTCCCAACACCTAGAGCTAGTCTCTCATTGGTTCCCCCTCTTCCCGTTCATCCTCAGGCCAAATTGCGACCTGTATGAAACAGGAGGTTAAAGGTGCTGATTCTCCAAGTAGGGAGATTGTTAGTAGAGCGGCTGGAATGGCGAACCCGAGCACAAGGAGAGGAGAAATGAGGTGCGTTTGAGAAACCTTTCCCGATCACACGGTGTACCATCTTCTGGGTTTCCCACGCATGTTTTCGATGTAGGAAGATGCCCTTGAACCTGGAGATTTGGGACCCACGGCATGGGTACCACGCAGTATGACTTTAAAGGGTCTGCGTTTGCTCACCCAAGCTCACCAATCCTCTCAGCCCCAAGAGTGTCCAGCCTCATGTCTCATCCAGCTGTGGGTCTAGATATGGTCAATCCAGGTTGCATCAGAGCCCCTGAACGGATTTTGTAAGAATTTCTCTCTCTTTCGCTGTCTTTGTTTTATGGGTTTTTTTTTAAGTAATCTATTTTTATAATGGGGTTTAGCTGCTTTTCACTGCTGTGTTTATGCCGCTTTACACCCTCTTGATTCACTTCCAGAGAGAGATCAATACATAGGTTTTAAGACTCTTACTAGTCAGATATATTCTTGGGCGGTGAATAGGGGCTGTTGAGTCCAGTTCACTGAGCAGGGAGTAGGTCTTGTCTATTACGTATTTGGCTTGTGGAACGGTATCTGAGCTAATTTCAAACCCTTGTTTTATGCATCACCCCACCTCACCTTTCCCGTTAAGCAGCCATAGTGTGTTTTCTAACTGTGTGACTCTGTTCTGTTTTGTAATTCAGTTCAAGTGTAGCGATTTTGACATTCCCTCTATAAGTGATATCTTAGGATAAGTGTCTTTTTCTCTGTGACTTATTTCACTGAGAGTCATCGTACCTAAATCCACTCATCCTGCTGCTACTAGCCTTATGACATTGATTTCATGGCTGAGTGATATTCCATTGTGCCTAAGTACCACAACTTCTTTATCCATTTTTCGCTTTCCTGGGATATTGAAGGTGTACCGAAGTGGAGGTTCTTGGAAACAGAGCAGCCCTAAACTTTGGGGTGCCTGTGTCTTGTTGATTTTTAGGTTTCCCGATTTATACGCCCATGAGTGGAAGTGCCCTATGCTCTCTAAGCTGTGCTTATTACATGTTTCAGGACACACCGTACACTTCTCCAGAGTGTCTGTTGGCAATTTACAGCCCGCCCATCAGCGTAGCAAGGCTCCCATGTCTCCATGGCCTGTCCTGCATTTCTGGCTTTTACACTTTTTTCAGCATGGCCCTTTTGACCGATGGCAAGCGAGACTTCTTTGTAGCGCTGATTTGCCTTTCCGGCTTGCCTGGTTGGCCAAAAAGGGCGTATGCGTTTTTTCCTGAATATATTCAGGAAAAAACGCATACGCCCTTTTTCGCCAAGGGCATCATTGTCAACGCTTTGCCGCTTTTCATGTGCTTTCAAGGCGAGTCGAGTCTGCCTCCTGAAACCTGTTTCCTGCAATTCTGCCTTGCTTTCAAATCCTCCTCGTTGCCTTCCCTCAATATATTTGTGGACGAGAGTTATCATTTATAACTCTGCAGGTTTGTGAGTTGCAGTGCCCCTGAGCTCCATTTGTCAACTCGCTTTTTTGGGAGCTGGCCGCCAAAGCGCAGGATTGCTTCAGGCCGTATTCTGGTTCCGGGGGGCAGGCTGAGCCTGTGGTTCATTCTTCTTCCCGATGGGAAAATAGAGTGACCTGTGCCTGTCCCAACACCTAGAGCTAGTCTCTCATTGGTTCCCCCTCTTCCCGTTCATCCTCAGGCCAAATTGCGACCTGTATGAAACAGGAGGTTAAAGGTGCTGATTCTCCAAGTAGGGAGATTGTTAGTAGAGCGGCTGGAATGGCGAACCCGAGCACAAGGAGAGGAGAAATGAGGTGCGTTTGAGAAACCTTTCCCGATCACACGGTGTACCATCTTCTGGGTTTCCCACGCATGTTTTCGATGTAGGAAGATGCCCTTGAACCTGGAGATTTGGGACCCACGGCATGGGTACCACGCAGTATGACTTTAAAGGGTCTGCGTTTGCTCACCCAAGCTCACCAATCCTCTCAGCCCCAAGAGTGTCCAGCCTCATGTCTCATCCAGCTGTGGGTCTAGATATGGTCAATCCAGGTTGCATCAGAGCCCCTGAACGGATTTTGTAAGAATTTCTCTCTCTTTCACTGTCTTTGTTTTATGGGTTTTTTTTTAAGTAATCTATTTTTATAATGGGGTTTAGCTGCTTTTCACTGCTGTGTTTATGCAGCTTTACACCCTCTTGATTCACTTCCAGAGAGAGATCAATACATAGGTTTTAAGACTCTTACTAGTCAGATATATTCTTGGGCGGTGAATAGGGGCTGTTGAGTCCAGTTCACTGAGCAGGGAGTAGGTCTTGTCTATTACATATTTGGCTTGTGGAACGGTATCTGAGCTAATTTCAAACCCTTGTTTTATGCATCACCCCACCTCACCTTTCCCGTTAAGCAGCCATAGTGTGTTTTCTAAATGTGTGACTCTGTTCTGTTTTGTAATTCAGTTCAAGTGTAGCGATTTTGACATTCCCTCTATAAGTGATATCTTAGGATAAGTGTCTTTTTCTCTGTGACTTATTTCACTGAGAGTCATCGTACCTAAATCCACTCATCCTGCTGCTACTAGCCTTATGACATTGATTTCATGGCTGAGTGATATTCCATTGTGCCTAAGTACCACAACTTCTTTATCCATTTTTCGCTTTCCTGGGATATTGAAGGTGTACCGAAGTGGAGGTTCTTGGAAACAGAGCAGCCCTAAACTTTGGGGTGCCTGTGTCTTGTTGATTTTTAGGTTTCCCGATTTATACGCCCATGAGTGGAAGTGCCCTATGCTCTCTAAGCTGTGCTTATTACATGTTTCAGGACACACCGTACACTTCTCCAGAGTGGCTGTTGGCAATTTACAGCCCGCCCATCAGCGTAGCAAGGCTCCCATGTCTCCATGGCCTGTCCTGCATTTCTGGTTTTTACACTTTTTTCAGCATGGCCCTTTTGACCGATGGCAAGCGAGACTTCTTTGTAGCACTGATTTGCCTTTCCGGCTTGCCTGGTTGGCCAAAAAGGGCGTATGCGTTTTTTCCTGAATATATTCAGGAAAAAACGCATACGCCCTTTTTGGCCAAGGGCATCATTGTCAACGCTTTGCCGCTTTTCATGTGCCTTCAAGGCGAGTCGAGTCTGCCTCCTGAAACCTGTTTCCTGCAATTCTGCCTTGCTTTCAAATCCTCCTCGTTGCCTTCCCTCAATATATTTGTGGACGAGAGTTATCATTTATAACTCTGCAGGTTTGTGAGTTGCAGTGCCCCTGAGCTCCATTTGTCAACTCGCTTTTTTGGGAGCTGGCCGCCAAAGCGCAGGATTGCTTCAGGCCGTATTCTGGTTCCGGGGGGCAGGCTGAGCCTGTGGTTCATTCTTCTTCCCGATGGGAAAATAGAGTGACCTGTGCCTGTCCCAACACCTAGAGCTAGTCTCTCATTGGTTCCCCCTCTTCCCGTTCATCCTCAGGCCAAATTGCGACCTGTATGAAACAGGAGGTTAAAGGTGCTGATTCTCCAAGTAGGGAGATTGTTAGTAGAGCGGCTGGAATGGCGAACCCGAGCACAAGGAGAGGAGAAATGAGGTGCGTTTGAGAAACCTTTCCCGATCACACGGTGTACCATCTTCTGGGTTTCCCACGCATGTTTTCGATGTAGGAAGATGCCCTTGAACCTGGAGATTTGGGACCCACGGCATGGGTACCACGCAGTATGACTTTAAAGGGTCTGCGTTTGCTCACCCAAGCTCACCAATCCTCTCAGCCCCAAGAGTGTCCAGCCTCATGTCTCATCCAGCTGTGGGTCTAGATATGGTCAATCCAGGTTGCATCAGAGCCCCTGAACGGATTTTGTAAGAATTTCTCTCTCTTTCGCTGTCTTTGTTTTATGGGGTTTTTTTTAAGTAATCTATTTTTATAATGGGGTTTAGCTGCTTTTCACTGCTGTGTTTATGCCGCTTTACACCCTCTTGATTCACTTCCAGAGAGAGATCAATACATAGGTTTTAAGACTCTTACTAGTCAGATATATTCTTGGGCGGTGAATAGGGGCTGTTGAGTCCAGTTCACTGAGCAGGGAGTAGGTCTTGTCTATTACGTATTTGGCTTGTGGAACGGTATCTGAGCTAATTTCAAACCCTTGTTTTATGCATCACCCCACCTCACCTTTCCCGTTAAGCAGCCATAGTGTGTTTTCTAACTGTGTGACTCTGTTCTGTTTTGTAATTCAGTTCAAGTGTAGCGATTTTGACATTCCCTCTATAAGTGATATCTTAGGATAAGTGTCTTTTTCTCTGTGACTTATTTCACTGAGAGTCATCGTACCTAAATCCACTCATCCTGCTGCTACTAGCCTTATGACATTGATTTCATGGCTGAGTGATATTCCATTGTGCCTAAGTACCACAACTTCTTTATCCATTTTTCGCTTTCCTGGGATATTGAAGGTGTACCGAAGTGGAGGTTCTTGGAAACAGAGCAGCCCTAAACTTTGGGGTGCCTGTGTCTTGTTGATTTTTAGGTTTCCCGATTTATACGCCCATGAGTGGAAGTGCCCTATGCTCTCTAAGCTGTGCTTATTACATGTTTCAGGACACACCGTACACTTCTCCAGAGTGTCTGTTGGCAATTTACAGCCCGCCCATCAGCGTAGCAAGGCTCCCATGTCTCCATGGCCTGTCCTGCATTTCTGGCTTTTACACTTTTTTCAGCATGGCCCTTTTGACCGATGGCAAGCGAGACTTCTTTGTAGCGCTGATTTGCCTTTCCGGCTTGCCTGGTTGGCCAAAAAGGGCGTATGCGTTTTTTCCTGAATATATTCAGGAAAAAACGCATACGCCCTTTTTGGCCAAGGGCATCATTGTCAACGCTTTGCCGCTTTTCATGTGCCTTCAAGGCGAGTCGAGTCTGCCTCCTGAAACCTGTTTCCTGCAATTCTGCCTTGCTTTCAAATCCTCCTCGTTGCCTTCCCTCAATATATTTGTGGACGAGAGTTATCATTTATAACTCTGCAGGTTTGTGAGTTGCAGTGCCCCTGAGCTCCATTTGTCAACTCGCTTTTTTGGGAGCTGGCCGCCAAAGCGCAGGATTGCTTCAGGCCGTATTCTGGTTCCGGGGGGCAGGCTGAGCCTGTGGTTCATTCTTCTTCCCGATGGGAAAATAGAGTGACCTGTGCCTGTCCCAACACCTAGAGCTAGTCTCTCATTGGTTCCCCCTCTTCCCGTTCATCCTCAGGCCAAATTGCGACCTGTATGAAACAGGAGGTTAAAGGTGCTGATTCTCCAAGTAGGGAGATTGTTAGTAGAGCGGCTGGAATGGCGAACCCGAGCACAAGGAGAGGAGAAATGAGGTGCGTTTGAGAAACCTTTCCCGATCACACGGTGTACCATCTTCTGGGTTTCCCACGCATGTTTTCGATGTAGGAAGATGCCCTTGAACCTGGAGATTTGGGACCCACGGCATGGGTACCACGCAGTATGACTTTAAAGGGTCTGCGTTTGCTCACCCAAGCTCACCAATCCTCTCAGCCCCAAGAGTGTCCAGCCTCATGTCTCATCCAGCTGTGGGTCTAGATATGGTCAATCCAGGTTGCATCAGAGCCCCTGAACGGATTTTGTAAGAATTTCTCTCTCTTTCACTGTCTTTGTTTTATGGGTTTTTTTTTAAGTAATCTATTTTTATAATGGGGTTTAGCTGCTTTTCACTGCTGTGTTTATGCAGCTTTACACCCTCTTGATTCACTTCCAGAGAGAGATCAATACATAGGTTTTAAGACTCTTACTAGTCAGATATATTCTTGGGCGGTGAATAGGGGCTGTTGAGTCCAGTTCACTGAGCAGGGAGTAGGTCTTGTCTATTACATATTTGGCTTGTGGAACGGTATCTGAGCTAATTTCAAACCCTTGTTTTATGCATCACCCCACCTCACCTTTCCCGTTAAGCAGCCATAGTGTGTTTTCTAAATGTGTGACTCTGTTCTGTTTTGTAATTCAGTTCAAGTGTAGCGATTTTGACATTCCCTCTATAAGTGATATCTTAGGATAAGTGTCTTTTTCTCTGTGACTTATTTCACTGAGAGTCATCGTACCTAAATCCACTCATCCTGCTGCTACTAGCCTTATGACATTGATTTCATGGCTGAGTGATATTCCATTGTGCCTAAGTACCACAACTTCTTTATCCATTTTTCGCTTTCCTGGGATATTGAAGGTGTACCGAAGTGGAGGTTCTTGGAAACAGAGCAGCCCTAAACTTTGGGGTGCCTGTGTCTTGTTGATTTTTAGGTTTCCCGATTTATACGCCCATGAGTGGAAGTGCCCTATGCTCTCTAAGCTGTGCTTATTACATGTTTCAGGACACACCGTACACTTCTCCAGAGTGGCTGTTGGCAATTTACAGCCCGCCCATCAGCGTAGCAAGGCTCCCATGTCTCCATGGCCTGTCCTGCATTTCTGGTTTTTACACTTTTTTCAGCATGGCCCTTTTGACCGATGGCAAGCGAGACTTCTTTGTAGCACTGATTTGCCTTTCCGGCTTGCCTGGTTGGCCAAAAAGGGCGTATGCGTTTTTTCCTGAATATATTCAGGAAAAAACGCATACGCCCTTTTTGGCCAAGGGCATCATTGTCAACGCTTTGCCGCTTTTCATGTGCCTTCAAGGCGAGTCGAGTCTGCCTCCTGAAACCTGTTTCCTGCAATTCTGCCTTGCTTTCAAATCCTCCTCGTTGCCTTCCCTCAATATATTTGTGGACGAGAGTTATCATTTATAACTCTGCAGGTTTGTGAGTTGCAGTGCCCCTGAGCTCCATTTGTCAACTCGCTTTTTTGGGAGCTGGCCGCCAAAGCGCAGGATTGCTTCAGGCCGTATTCTGGTTCCGGGGGGCAGGCTGAGCCTGTGGTTCATTCTTCTTCCCGATGGGAAAATAGAGTGACCTGTGCCTGTCCCAACACCTAGAGCTAGTCTCTCATTGGTTCCCCCTCTTCCCGTTCATCCTCAGGCCAAATTGCGACCTGTATGAAACAGGAGGTTAAAGGTGCTGATTCTCCAAGTAGGGAGATTGTTAGTAGAGCGGCTGGAATGGCGAACCCGAGCACAAGGAGAGGAGAAATGAGGTGCGTTTGAGAAACCTTTCCCGATCACACGGTGTACCATCTTCTGGGTTTCCCACGCATGTTTTCGATGTAGGAAGATGCCCTTGAACCTGGAGATTTGGGACCCACGGCATGGGTACCACGCAGTATGACTTTAAAGGGTCTGCGTTTGCTCACCCAAGCTCACCAATCCTCTCAGCCCCAAGAGTGTCCAGCCTCATGTCTCATCCAGCTGTGGGTCTAGATATGGTCAATCCAGGTTGCATCAGAGCCCCTGAACGGATTTTGTAAGAATTTCTCTCTCTTTCGCTGTCTTTGTTTTATGGGTTTTTTTTTAAGTAATCTATTTTTATAATGGGGTTTAGCTGCTTTTCACTGCTGTGTTTATGCCGCTTTACACCCTCTTGATTCACTTCCAGAGAGAGATCAATACATAGGTTTTAAGACTCTTACTAGTCAGATATATTCTTGGGCGGTGAATAGGGGCTGTTGAGTCCAGTTCACTGAGCAGGGAGTAGGTCTTGTCTATTACATATTTGGCTTGTGGAACGGTATCTGAGCTAATTTCAAACCCTTGTTTTATGCATCACCCCACCTCACCTTTCCCGTTAAGCAGCCATAGTGTGTTTTCTAAATGTGTGACTCTGTTCTGTTTTGTAATTCAGTTCAAGTGTAGCGATTTTGACATTCCCTCTATAAGTGATATCTTAGGATAAGTGTCTTTTTCTCTGTGACTTATTTCACTGAGAGTCATCGTACCTAAATCCACTCATCCTGCTGCTACTAGCCTTATGACATTGATTTCATGGCTGAGTGATATTCCATTGTGCCTAAGTACCACAACTTCTTTATCCATTTTTCGCTTTCCTGGGATATTGAAGGTGTACCGAAGTGGAGGTTCTTGGAAACAGAGCAGCCCTAAACTTTGGGGTGCCTGTGTCTTGTTGATTTTTAGGTTTCCCGATTTATACGCCCATGAGTGGAAGTGCCCTATGCTCTCTAAGCTGTGCTTATTACATGTTTCAGGACACACCGTACACTTCTCCAGAGTGGCTGTTGGCAATTTACAGCCCGCCCATCAGCGTAGCAAGGCTCCCATGTCTCCATGGCCTGTCCTGCATTTCTGGTTTTTACACTTTTTTCAGCATGGCCCTTTTGACCGATGGCAAGCGAGACTTCTTTGTAGCACTGATTTGCCTTTCCGGCTTGCCTGGTTGGCCAAAAAGGGCGTATGCGTTTTTTCCTGAATATATTCAGGAAAAAACGCATACGCCCTTTTTGGCCAAGGGCATCATTGTCAACGCTTTGCCGCTTTTCATGTGCCTTCAAGGCGAGTCGAGTCTGCCTCCTGAAACCTGTTTCCTGCAATTCTGCCTTGCTTTCAAATCCTCCTCGTTGCCTTCCCTCAATATATTTGTGGACGAGAGTTATCATTTATAACTCTGCAGGTTTGTGAGTTGCAGTGCCCCTGAGCTCCATTTGTCAACTCGCTTTTTTGGGAGCTGGCCGCCAAAGCGCAGGATTGCTTCAGGCCGTATTCTGGTTCCGGGGGGCAGGCTGAGCCTGTGGTTCATTCTTCTTCCCGATGGGAAAATAGAGTGACCTGTGCCTGTCCCAACACCTAGAGCTAGTCTCTCATTGGTTCCCCCTCTTCCCGTTCATCCTCAGGCCAAATTGCGACCTGTATGAAACAGGAGGTTAAAGGTGCTGATTCTCCAAGTAGGGAGATTGTTAGTAGAGCGGCTGGAATGGCGAACCCGAGCACAAGGAGAGGAGAAATGAGGTGCGTTTGAGAAACCTTTCCCGATCACACGGTGTACCATCTTCTGGGTTTCCCACGCATGTTTTCGATGTAGGAAGATGCCCTTGAACCTGGAGATTTGGGACCCACGGCATGGGTACCACGCAGTATGACTTTAAAGGGTCTGCGTTTGCTCACCCAAGCTCACCAATCCTCTCAGCCCCAAGAGTGTCCAGCCTCATGTCTCATCCAGCTGTGGGTCTAGATATGGTCAATCCAGGTTGCATCAGAGCCCCTGAACGGATTTTGTAAGAATTTCTCTCTCTTTCGCTGTCTTTGTTTTATGGGGTTTTTTTTAAGTAATCTATTTTTATAATGGGGTTTAGCTGCTTTTCACTGCTGTGTTTATGCCGCTTTACACCCTCTTGATTCACTTCCAGAGAGAGATCAATACATAGGTTTTAAGACTCTTACTAGTCAGATATATTCTTGGGCGGTGAATAGGGGCTGTTGAGTCCAGTTCACTGAGCAGGGAGTAGGTCTTGTCTATTACATATTTGGCTTGTGGAACGGTATCTGAGCTAATTTCAAACCCTTGTTTTATGCATCACCCCACCTCACCTTTCCCGTTAAGCAGCCATAGTGTGTTTTCTAAATGTGTGACTCTGTTCTGTTTTGTAATTCAGTTCAAGTGTAGCGAATTTGACATTCCCTCTATAAGTGATATCTTAGGATAAGTGTCTTTTTCTCTGTGACTTATTTCACTGAGAGTCATCGTACCTAAATCCACTCATCCTGCTGCTACTAGCCTTATGACATTGATTTCATGGCTGAGTGATATTCCATTGTGCCTAAGTACCACAACTTCTTTATCCATTTTTCGCTTTCCTGGGATATTGAAGGTGTACCGAAGTGGAGGTTCTTGGAAACAGAGCAGCCCTAAACTTTGGGGTGCCTGTGTCTTGTTGATTTTTAGGTTTCCCGATTTATACGCCCATGAGTGGAAGTGCCCTATGCTCTCTAAGCTGTGCTTATTACATGTTTCAGGACACACCGTACACTTCTCCAGAGTGGCTGTTGGCAATTTACATCCCGCCCATCAGCGTAGCAAGGCTCCCATGTCTCCATGGCCTGTCCTGCATTTCTGGTTTTTACACTTTTTTCAGCATGGCCCTTTTGACCGATGGCAAGCGAGACTTCTTTGTAGCGCTGATTTGCCTTTCCGGCTTGCCTGGTTGGCCAAAAAGGGCGTATGCGTTTTTTCCTGAATATATTCAGGAAAAAACGCATACGCCCTTTTTGGCCAAGGGCATCATTGTCAACGCTTTGCCGCTTTTCATGTGCCTTCAAGGCGAGTCGAGTCTGCCTCCTGAAACCTGTTTCCTGCAATTCTGCCTTGCTTTCAAATCCTCCTCGTTGCCTTCCCTCAATATATTTGTGGACGAGAGTTATCATTTATAACTCTGCAGGTTTGTGAGTTGCAGTGCCCCTGAGCTCCATTTGTCAACTCGCTTTTTTGGGAGCTGGCCGCCAAAGCGCAGGATTGCTTCAGGCCGTATTCTGGTTCCGGGGGGCAGGCTGAGCCTGTGGTTCATTCTTCTTCCCGATGGGAAAATAGAGTGACCTGTGCCTGTCCCAACACCTAGAGCTAGTCTCTCATTGTTTCCCCCTCTTCCGGTTCATCCTCAGGCCAAATTGCGACCTGTATGAAACAGGAGGTTAAAGGTGCTGATTCTCCAAGTAGGGAGATTGTTAGTAGAGCGGCTGGAATGGCGAACCCGAGCACAAGGAGAGGAGAAATGAGGTGCGTTTGAGAAACCTTTCCCGATCACACGGTGTACCATCTTCTGGGTTTCCCACGCATGTTTTCGATGTAGGAAGATGCCCTTGAACCTGGAGATTTGGGACCCACGGCATGGGTACCACGCAGTATGACTTTAAAGGGTCTGCGTTTGCTCACCCAAGCTCACCAATCCTCTCAGCCCCAAGAGTGTCCAGCCTCATGTCTCATCCAGCTGTGGGTCTAGATATGGTCAATCCAGGTTGCATCAGAGCCCCTGAACGGATTTTGTAAGAATTTCTCTCTCTTTCGCTGTCTTTGTTTTATGGGGTTTTTTTTAAGTAATCTATTTTTATAATGGGGTTTAGCTGCTTTTCACTGCTGTGTTTATGCCGCTTTACACCCTCTTGATTCACTTCCAGAGAGAGATCAATACATAGGTTTTAAGACTCTTACTAGTCAGATATATTCTTGGGCGGTGAATAGGGGCTGTTGAGTCCAGTTCACTGAGCAGGGAGTAGGTCTTGTCTATTACGTATTTGGCTTGTGGAACGGTATCTGAGCTAATTTCAAACCCTTGTTTTATGCATCACCCCACCTCACCTTTCCCGTTAAGCAGCCATAGTGTGTTTTCTAACTGTGTGACTCTGTTCTGTTTTGTAATTCAGTTCAAGTGTAGCGATTTTGACATTCCCTCTATAAGTGATATCTTAGGATAAGTGTCTTTTTCTCTGTGACTTATTTCACTGAGAGTCATCGTACCTAAATCCACTCATCCTGCTGCTACTAGCCTTATGACATTGATTTCATGGCTGAGTGATATTCCATTGTGCCTAAGTACCACAACTTCTTTATCCATTTTTCGCTTTCCTGGGATATTGAAGGTGTACCGAAGTGGAGGTTCTTGGAAACAGAGCAGCCCTAAACTTTGGGGTGCCTGTGTCTTGTTGATTTTTAGGTTTCCCGATTTATACGCCCATGAGTGGAAGTGCCCTATGCTCTCTAAGCTGTGCTTATTACATGTTTCAGGACACACCGTACACTTCTCCAGAGTGTCTGTTGGCAATTTACAGCCCGCCCATCAGCGTAGCAAGGCTCCCATGTCTCCATGGCCTGTCCTGCATTTCTGGCTTTTACACTTTTTTCAGCATGGCCCTTTTGACCGATGGCAAGCGAGACTTCTTTGTAGCGCTGATTTGCCTTTCCGGCTTGCCTGGTTGGCCAAAAAGGGCGTATGCGTTTTTTCCTGAATATATTCAGGAAAAAACGCATACGCCCTTTTTGGCCAAGGGCATCATTGTCAACGCTTTGCCGCTTTTCATGTGCTTTCAAGGCGAGTCGAGTCTGCCTCCTGAAACCTGTTTCCTGCAATTCTGCCTTGCTTTCAAATCCTCCTCGTTGCCTTCCCTCAATATATTTGTGGACGAGAGTTATCATTTATAACTCTGCAGGTTTGTGAGTTGCAGTGCCCCTGAGCTCCATTTGTCAACTCGCTTTTTTGGGAGCTGGCCGCCAAAGCGCAGGATTGCTTCAGGCCGTATTCTGGTTCCGGGGGGTAGGCTGAGCCTGTGGTTCATTCTTCTTCCCGATGGGAAAATAGAGTGACCTGTGCCTGTCCCAACACCTAGAGCTAGTCTCTCATTGGTTCCCCCTCTTCCCGTTCATCCTCAGGCCAAATTGCGACCTGTATGAAACAGGAGGTTAAAGGTGCTGATTCTCCAAGTAGGGAGATTGTTAGTAGAGCGGCTGGAATGGCGAACCCGAGCACAAGGAGAGGAGAAATGAGGTGCGTTTGAGAAACCTTTCCCGATCACACGGTGTACCATCTTCTGGGTTTCCCACGCATGTTTTCGATGTAGGAAGATGCCCTTGAACCTGGAGATTTGGGACCCACGGCATGGGTACCACGCAGTATGACTTTAAAGGGTCTGTGTTTGCTCACCCAAGCTCACCAATCCTCTCAGCCCCAAGAGTGTCCAGCCTCATGTCTCATCCAGCTGTGGGTCTAGATATGGTCAATCCAGGTTGCATCAGAGCCCCTGAACGGATTTTGTAAGAATTTCTCTCTCTTTCGCTGTCTTTGTTTTATGGGGTTTTTTTTAAGTAATCTATTTTTATAATGGGGTTTAGCTGCTTTTCACTGCTGTGTTTATGCCGCTTTACACCCTCTTGATTCACTTCCAGAGAGAGATCAATACATAGGTTTTAAGACTCTTACTAGTCAGATATATTCTTGGGCGGTGAATAGGGGCTGTTGAGTCCAGTTCACTGAGCAGGGAGTAGGTCTTGTCTATTACATATTTGGCTTGTGGAACGGTATCTGAGCTAATTTCAAACCCTTGTTTTATGCATCACCCCACCTCACCTTTCCCGTTAAGCAGCCATAGTGTGTTTTCTAAATGTGTGACTCTGTTCTGTTTTGTAATTCAGTTCAAGTGTAGCGAATTTGACATTCCCTCTATAAGTGATATCTTAGGATAAGTGTCTTTTTCTCTGTGACTTATTTCACTGAGAGTCATCGTACCTAAATCCACTCATCCTGCTGCTACTAGCCTTATGACATTGATTTCATGGCTGAGTGATATTCCATTGTGCCTAAGTACCACAACTTCTTTATCCATTTTTCGCTTTCCTGGGATATTGAAGGTGTACTGAAGTGGAGGTTCTTGGAAACAGAGCAGCCCTAAACTTTGGGGTGCCTGTGTCTTGTTGATTTTTAGGTTTCCCGATTTATACGCCCATGAGTGGAAGTGCCCTATGCTCTCTAAGCTGTGCTTATTACATGTTTCAGGACACACCGTACACTTCTCCAGAGTGGCTGTTGGCAATTTACAGCCCGCCCATCAGCGTAGCAAGGCTCCCATGTCTCCATGGCCTGTCCTGCATTTCTGGTTTTTACACTTTTTTCAGCATGGCCCTTTTGACCGATGGCAAGCGAGACTTCTTTGTAGCGCTGATTTGCCTTTCCGGCTTGCCTGGTTGGCCAAAAAGGGCGTATGCGTTTTTTCCTGAATATATTCAGGAAAAAACGCATACGCCCTTTTTGGCCAAGGGCATCATTGTCAACGCTTTGCCGCTTTTCATGTGCCTTCAAGGCGAGTCGAGTCTGCCTCCTGAAACCTGTTTCCTGCAATTCTGCCTTGCTTTCAAATCCTCCTCGTTGCCTTCCCTCAATATATTTGTGGACGAGAGTTATCATTTATAACTCTGCAGGTTTGTGAGTTGCAGTGCCCCTGAGCTCCATTTGTCAACTCGCTTTTTTGGGAGCTGGCCGCCAAAGCGCAGGATTGCTTCAGGCCGTATTCTGGTTCCGGGGGGCAGGCTGAGCCTGTGGTTCATTCTTCTTCCCGATGGGAAAATAGAGTGACCTGTGCCTGTCCCAACACCTAGAGCTAGTCTCTCATTGGTTCCCCCTCTTCCCGTTCATCCTCAGGCCAAATTGCAACCTGTATGAAACAGGAGGTTAAAGGTGCTGATTCTCCAAGTAGGGAGATTGTTAGTAGAGCGGCTGGAATGGCGAACCCGAGCACAAGGAGAGGAGAAATGAGGTGCGTTTGAGAAACCTTTCCCGATCACACGGTGTACCATCTTCTGGGTTTCCCACGCATGTTTTCGATGTAGGAAGATGCCCTTGAACCTGGAGATTTGGGACCCACGGCATGGGTACCACGCAGTATGACTTTAAAGGGTCTGCGTTTGCTCACCCAAGCTCACCAATCCTCTCAGCCCCAAGAGTGTCCAGCCTCATGTCTCATCCAGCTGTGGGTCTAGATATGGTCAATCCAGGTTGCATCAGAGCCCCTGAACGGATTTTGTAAGAATTTCTCTCTCTTTCGCTGTCTTTGTTTTATGGGGGTTTTTTTAAGTAATCTATTTTTATAATGGGGTTTAGCTGCTTTTCACTGCTGTGTTTATGCCGCTTTACACCCTCTTGATTCACTTCCAGAGAGAGATCAATACATAGGTTTTAAGACTCTTACTAGTCAGATATATTCTTGGGCGGTGAATAGGGGCTGTTGAGTCCAGTTCACTGAGCAGGGAGTAGGTCTTGTCTATTACGTATTTGGCTTGTGGAACGGTATCTGAGCTAATTTCAAACCCTTGTTTTATGCATCACCCCACCTCACCTTTCCCGTTAAGCAGCCATAGTGTGTTTTCTAACTGTGTGACTCTGTTCTG
Organism: Eubalaena glacialis; assembly: GCF_028564815.1. Classification (NCBI taxonomy): domain Eukaryota; kingdom Metazoa; phylum Chordata; class Mammalia; order Artiodactyla; family Balaenidae; genus Eubalaena; species Eubalaena glacialis. The sequence goes on from NW_026871504.1 coordinate 41,124, forward strand.
TTTTGTAATTCAGTTCAAGTGTAGCGATTTTGACATTCCCTCTATAAGTGATATCTTAGGATAAGTGTCTTTTTCTCTGTGACTTATTTCACTGAGAGTCATCGTACCTAAATCCACTCATCCTGCTGCTACTAGCCTTATGACATTGATTTCATGGCTGAGTGATATTCCATTGTGCCTAAGTACCACAACTTCTTTATCCATTTTTCGCTTTCCTGGGATATTGAAGGTGTACCGAAGTGGAGGTTCTTGGAAACAGAGCAGCCCTAAACTTTGGGGTGCCTGTGTCTTGTTGATTTTTAGGTTTCCCGATTTATACGCCCATGAGTGGAAGTGCCCTATGCTCTCTAAGCTGTGCTTATTACATGTTTCAGGACACACCGTACACTTCTCCAGAGTGTCTGTTGGCAATTTACAGCCCGCCCATCAGCGTAGCAAGGCTCCCATGTCTCCATGGCCTGTCCTGCATTTCTGGCTTTTACACTTTTTTCAGCATGGCCCTTTTGACCGATGGCAAGCGAGACTTCTTTGTAGCGCTGATTTGCCTTTCCGGCTTGCCTGGTTGGCCAAAAAGGGCGTATGCGTTTTTTCCTGAATATATTCAGGAAAAAACGCATACGCCCTTTTTGGCCAAGGGCATCATTGTCAACGCTTTGCCGCTTTTCATGTGCTTTCAAGGCGAGTCGAGTCTGCCTCCTGAAACCTGTTTCCTGCAATTCTGCCTTGCTTTCAAATCCTCCTCGTTGCCTTCCCTCAATATATTTGTGGACGAGAGTTATCATTTATAACTCTGCAGGTTTGTGAGTTGCAGTGCCCCTGAGGTCCATTTCTCAACTCGCTTTTTTGGGAGCTGGCCGCCAAAGCGCAGGATTGCTTCAGGCCGTATTCTGGTTCCGGGGGGCAGGCTGAGCCTGTGGTTCATTCTTCTTCCTGATGGGAAAATAGAGTGACCTGTGCCTGTCCCAACACCTAGAGCTAGTCTCTCATTGGTTCCCCCTCTTCCCGTTCATCCTCAGGCCAAATTGCGACCTGTATGAAACAGGAGGTTAAAGGTGCTGATTCTCCAAGTAGGGAGATTGTTAGTAGAGCGGCTGGAATGGCGAACCCGAGCACAAGGAGAGGAGAAATGAGGTGCGTTTGAGAAACCTTTCCCGATCACACGGTGTACCATCTTCTGGGTTTCCCACGCATGTTTTCGATGTAGGAAGATGCCCTTGAACCTGGAGATTTGGGACCCACGGCATGGGTACCACGCAGTATGACTTTAAAGGGTCTGCGTTTGCTCACCCAAGCTCACCAATCCTCTCAGCCCCAAGAGTGTCCAGCCTCATGTCTCATCCAGCTGTGGGTCTAGATATGGTCAATCCAGGTTGCATCAGAGCCCCTGAACGGATTTTGTAAGAATTTCTCTCTCTTTCGCTGTCTTTGTTTTATGGGGTTTTTTTTAAGTAATCTATTTTTATAATGGGGTTTAGCTGCTTTTCACTGCTGTGTTTATGCCGCTTTACACCCTCTTGATTCACTTCCAGAGAGAGATCAATACATAGGTTTTAAGACTCTTACTAGTCAGATATATTCTTGGGCGGTGAATAGGGGCTGTTGAGTCCAGTTCACTGAGCAGGGAGTAGGTCTTGTCTATTACATATTTGGCTTGTGGAACGGTATCTGAGCTAATTTCAAACCCTTGTTTTATGCATCACCCCACCTCACCTTTCCCGTTAAGCAGCCATAGTGTGTTTTCTAAATGTGTGACTCTGTTCTGTTTTGTAATTCAGTTCAAGTGTAGCGAATTTGACATTCCCTCTATAAGTGATATCTTAGGATAAGTGTCTTTTTCTCTGTGACTTATTTCACTGAGAGTCATCGTACCTAAATCCACTCATCCTGCTGCTACTAGCCTTATGACATTGATTTCATGGCTGAGTGATATTCCATTGTGCCTAAGTACCACAACTTCTTTATCCATTTTTCGCTTTCCTGGGATATTGAAGGTGTACCGAAGTGGAGGTTCTTGGAAACAGAGCAGCCCTAAACTTTGGGGTGCCTGTGTCTTGTTGATTTTTAGGTTTCCCGATTTATACGCCCATGAGTGGAAGTGCCCTATGCTCTCTAAGCTGTGCTTATTACATGTTTCAGGACACACCGTACACTTCTCCAGAGTGTCTGTTGGCAATTTACAGCCCGCCCATCAGCGTAGCAAGGCTCCCATGTCTCCATGGCCTGTCCTGCATTTCTGGCTTTTACACTTTTTTCAGCATGGCCCTTTTGACCGATGGCAAGCGAGACTTCTTTGTAGCGCTGATTTGCCTTTCCGGCTTGCCTGGTTGGCCAAAAAGGGCGTATGCGTTTTTTCCTGAATATATTCAGGAAAAAACGCATACGCCCTTTTTGGCCAAGGGCATCATTGTCAACGCTTTGCCGCTTTTCATGTGCCTTCAAGGCGAGTCGAGTCTGCCTCCTGAAACCTGTTTCCTGCAATTCTGCCTTGCTTTCAAATCCTCCTCGTTGCCTTCCCTCAATATATTTGTGGACGAGAGTTATCATTTATAACTCTGCAGGTTTGTGAGTTGCAGTGCCCCTGAGCTCCATTTGTCAACTCGCTTTTTTGGGAGCTGGCCGCCAAAGCGCAGGATTGCTTCAGGCCGTATTCTGGTTCCGGGGGGCAGGCTGAGCCTGTGGTTCATTCTTCTTCCCGATGGGAAAATAGAGTGACCTGTGCCTGTCCCAACACCTAGAGCTAGTCTCTCATTGGTTCCCCCTCTTCCCGTTCATCCTCAGGCCAAATTGCGACCTGTATGAAACAGGAGGTTAAAGGTGCTGATTCTCCAAGTAGGGAGATTGTTAGTAGAGCGGCTGGAATGGCGAACCCGAGCACAAGGAGAGGAGAAATGAGGTGCGTTTGAGAAACCTTTCCCGATCACACGGTGTACCATCTTCTGGGTTTCCCACGCATGTTTTCGATGTAGGAAGATGCCCTTGAACCTGGAGATTTGGGACCCACGGCATGGGTACCACGCAGTATGACTTTAAAGGGTCTGCGTTTGCTCACCCAAGCTCACCAATCCTCTCAGCCCCAAGAGTGTCCAGCCTCATGTCTCATCCAGCTGTGGGTCTAGATATGGTCAATCCAGGTTGCATCAGAGCCCCTGAACGGATTTTGTAAGAATTTCTCTCTCTTTCGCTGTCTTTGTTTTATGGGGTTTTTTTTAAGTAATCTATTTTTATAATGGGGTTTAGCTGCTTTTCACTGCTGTGTTTATGCCGCTTTACACCCTCTTGATTCACTTCCAGAGAGAGATCAATACATAGGTTTTAAGACTCTTACTAGTCAGATATATTCTTGGGCGGTGAATAGGGGCTGTTGAGTCCAGTTCACTGAGCAGGGAGTAGGTCTTGTCTATTACGTATTTGGCTTGTGGAACGGTATCTGAGCTAATTTCAAACCCTTGTTTTATGCATCACCCCACCTCACCTTTCCCGTTAAGCAGCCATAGTGTGTTTTCTAACTGTGTGACTCTGTTCTGTTTTGTAATTCAGTTCAAGTGTAGCGATTTTGACATTCCCTCTATAAGTGATATCTTAGGATAAGTGTCTTTTTCTCTGTGACTTATTTCACTGAGAGTCATCGTACCTAAATCCACTCATCCTGCTGCTACTAGCCTTATGACATTGATTTCATGGCTGAGTGATATTCCATTGTGCCTAAGTACCACAACTTCTTTATCCATTTTTCGCTTTCCTGGGATATTGAAGGTGTACCGAAGTGGAGGTTCTTGGAAACAGAGCAGCCCTAAACTTTGGGGTGCCTGTGTCTTGTTGATTTTTAGGTTTCCCGATTTATACGCCCATGAGTGGAAGTGCCCTATGCTCTCTAAGCTGTGCTTATTACATGTTTCAGGACACACCGTACACTTCTCCAGAGTGTCTGTTGGCAATTTACAGCCCGCCCATCAGCGTAGCAAGGCTCCCATGTCTCCATGGCCTGTCCTGCATTTCTGGCTTTTACACTTTTTTCAGCATGGCCCTTTTGACCGATGGCAAGCGAGACTTCTTTGTAGCGCTGATTTGCCTTTCCGGCTTGCCTGGTTGGCCAAAAAGGGCGTATGCGTTTTTTCCTGAATATATTCAGGAAAAAACGCATACGCCCTTTTTGGCCAAGCGCATCATTGTCAACGCTTTGCCGCTTTTCATGTGCTTTCAAGGCGAGTCGAGTCTGCCTCCTGAAACCTGTTTCCTGCAATTCTGCCTTGCTTTCAAATCCTCCTCGTTGCCTTCCCTCAATATATTTGTGGACGAGAGTTATCATTTATAACTCTGCAGATTTGTGAGTTGCAGTGCCCCTGAGCTCCATTTGTCAACTCGCTTTTTTGGGAGCTGGCCGCCAAAGCGCAGGATTGCTTCAGGCCGTATTCTGGTTCCGGGGGGCAGGCTGAGCCTGTGGTTCATTCTTCTTCCTGATGGGAAAATAGAGTGACCTGTGCCTGTCCCAACACCTAGAGCTAGTCTCTCATTGGTTCCCCCTCTTCCCGTTCATCCTCAGGCCAAATTGCGACCTGTATGAAACAGGAGGTTAAAGGTGCTGATTCTCCAAGTAGGGAGATTGTTAGTAGAGCGGCTGGAATGGCGAACCCGAGCACAAGGAGAGGAGAAATGAGGTGCGTTTGAGAAACCTTTCCCGATCACACGGTGTACCATCTTCTGGGTTTCCCACGCATGTTTTCGATGTAGGAAGATGCCCTTGAACCTGGAGATTTGGGACCCACGGCATGGGTACCACGCAGTATGACTTTAAAGGGTCTGCGTTTGCTCACCCAAGCTCACCAATCCTCTCAGCCCCAAGAGTGTCCAGCCTCATGTCTCATCCAGCTGTGGGTCTAGATATGGTCAATCCAGGTTGCATCAGAGCCCCTGAACGGATTTTGTAAGAATTTCTCTCTCTTTCACTGTCTTTGTTTTATGGGTTTTTTTTTAAGTAATCTATTTTTATAATGGGGTTTAGCTGCTTTTCACTGCTGTGTTTATGCCGCTTTACACCCTCTTGATTCACTTCCAGAGAGAGATCAATACATAGGTTTTAAGACTCTTACTAGTCAGATATATTCTTGGGCGGTGAATAGGGGCTGTTGAGTCCAGTTCACTGAGCAGGGAGTAGGTCTTGTCTATTACATATTTGGCTTGTGGAACGGTATCTGAGCTAATTTCAAACCCTTGTTTTATGCATCACCCCACCTCACCTTTCCCGTTAAGCAGCCATAGTGTGTTTTCTAAATGTGTGACTCTGTTCTGTTTTGTAATTCAGTTCAAGTGTAGCGATTTTGACATTCCCTCTATAAGTGATATCTTAGGATAAGTGTCTTTTTCTCTGTGACTTATTTCACTGAGAGTCATCGTACCTAAATCCACTCATCCTGCTGCTACTAGCCTTATGACATTGATTTCATGGCTGAGTGATATTCCATTGTGCCTAAGTACCACAACTTCTTTATCCATTTTTCGCTTTCTTGGGATATTGAAGGTGTACCGAAGTGGAGGTTCTTGGAAACAGAGCAGCCCTAAACTTTGGGGTGCCTGTGTCTTGTTGATTTTTAGGTTTCCCGATTTATACGCCCATGAGTGGAAGTGCCCTATGCTCTCTAAGCTGTGCTTATTACATGTTTCAGGACACACCGTACACTTCTCCAGAGTGGCTGTTGGCAATTTACAGCCCGCCCATCAGCGTAGCAAGGCTCCCATGTCTCCATGGCCTGTCCTGCATTTCTGGTTTTTACACTTTTTTCAGCATGGCCCTTTTGACCGATGGCAAGCGAGACTTCTTTGTAGCGCTGATTTGCCTTTCCGGCTTGCCTGGTTGGCCAAAAAGGGCGTATGCGTTTTTTCCTGAATATATTCAGGAAAAAACGCATACGCCCTTTTTGGCCAAGGGCATCATTGTCAACGCTTTGCCGCTTTTCATGTGCCTTCAAGGCGAGTCGAGTCTGCCTCCTGAAACCTGTTTCCTGCAATTCTGCCTTGCTTTCAAATCCTCCTCGTTGCCTTCCCTCAATATATTTGTGGACGAGAGTTATCATTTATAACTCTGCAGGTTTGTGAGTTGCAGTGCCCCTGAGCTCCATTTGTCAACTCGCTTTTTTGGGAGCTGGCCGCCAAAGCGCAGGATTGCTTCAGGCCGTATTCTGGTTCCGGGGGGCAGGCTGAGCCTGTGGTTCATTCTTCTTCCCGATGGGAAAATAGAGTGACCTGTGCCTGTCCCAACACCTAGAGCTAGTCTCTCATTGGTTCCCCCTCTTCCGGTTCATCCTCAGGCCAAATTGCGACCTGTATGAAACAGGAGGTTAAAGGTGCTGATTCTCCAAGTAGGGAGATTGTTAGTAGAGCGGCTGGAATGGCGAACCCGAGCACAAGGAGAGGAGAAATGAGGTGCGTTTGAAAAACCTTTCCCGATCACACGGTGTACCATCTTCTGGGTTTCCCACGCATGTTTTCGATGTAGGAAGATGCCCTTGAACCTGGAGATTTGGGACCCACGGCATGGGTACCACGCAGTATGACTTTAAAGGGTCTGCGTTTGCTCACCCAAGCTCACCAATCCTCTCAGCCCCAAGAGTGTCCAGCCTCATGTCTCATCCAGCTGTGGGTCTAGATATGGTCAATCCAGGTTGCATCAGAGCCCCTGAACGGATTTTGTAAGAATTTCTCTCTCTTTCGCTGTCTTTGTTTTATGGGTTTTTTTTAAAGTAATCTATTTTTATAATGGGGTTTAGCTGCTTTTCACTGCTGTGTTTATGCCGCTTTACACCCTCTTGATTCACTTCCAGAGAGAGATCAATACATAGGTTTTAAGACTCTTACTAGTCAGATATATTCTTGGGCGGTGAATAGGGGCTGTTGAGTCCAGTTCACTGAGCAGGGAGTAGGTCTTGTCTATTACGTATTTGGCTTGTGGAACGGTATCTGAGCTAATTTCAAACCCTTGTTTTATGCATCACCCCACCTCACCTTTCCCGTTAAGCAGCCATAGTGTGTTTTCTAACTGTGTGACTCTGTTCTGTTTTGTAATTCAGTTCAAGTGTAGCGATTTTGACATTCCCTCTATAAGTGATATCTTAGGATAAGTGTCTTTTTCTCTGTGACTTATTTCACTGAGAGTCATCGTACCTAAATCCACTCATCCTGCTGCTACTAGCCTTATGACATTGATTTCATGGCTGAGTGATATTCCATTGTGCCTAAGTACCACAACTTCTTTATCCATTTTTCGCTTTCCTGGGATATTGAAGGTGTACCGAAGTGGAGGTTCTTGGAAACAGAGCAGCCCTAAACTTTGGGGTGCCTGTGTCTTGTTGATTTTTAGGTTTCCCGATTTATACGCCCATGAGTGGAAGTGCCCTATGCTCTCTAAGCTGTGCTTATTACATGTTTCAGGACACACCGTACACTTCTCCAGAGTGTCTGTTGGCAATTTACAGCCCCCCCATCAGCGTAGCAAGGCTCCCATGTCTCCATGGCCTGTCCTGCATTTCTGGCTTTTACACTTTTTTCAGCATGGCCCTTTTGACCGATGGCAAGCGAGACTTCTTTGTAGCGCTGATTTGCCTTTCCGGCTTGCCTGGTTGGCCAAAAAGGGCGTATGCGTTTTTTCCTGAATATATTCAGGAAAAAACGCATACGCCCTTTTTGGCCAAGGGCATCATTGTCAACGCTTTGCCGCTTTTCATGTGCCTTCAAGGCGAGTCGAGTCTGCCTCCTGAAACCTGTTTCCTGCAATTCTGCCTTGCTTTCAAATCCTCCTCGTTGCCTTCCCTCAATATATTTGTGGACGAGAGTTATCATTTATAACTCTGCAGGTTTGTGAGTTGCAGTGCCCCTGAGCTCCATTTGTCAACTCGCTTTTTTGGGAGCTGGCCGCCAAAGCGCAGGATTGCTTCAGGCCGTATTCTGGTTCCGGGGGGCAGGCTGAGCCTGTGGTTCATTCTTCTTCCCGATGGGAAAATAGAGTGACCTGTGCCTGTCCCAACACCTAGAGCTAGTCTCTCATTGTTTCCCCCTCTTCCGGTTCATCCTCAGGCCAAATTGCGACCTGTATGAAACAGGAGGTTAAAGGTGCTGATTCTCCAAGTAGGGAGATTGTTAGTAGAGCGGCTGGAATGGCGAACCCGAGCACAAGGAGAGGAGAAATGAGGTGCGTTTGAAAAACCTTTCCCGACCACACGGTGTACCATCTTCTGGGTTTCCCACGCATGTTTTCGATGTAGGAAGATGCCCTTGAACCTGGAGATTTGGGACCCACGGCATGGGTACCACGCAGTATGACTTTAAAGGGTCTGCGTTTGCTCACCCAAGCTCACCAATCCTCTCAGCCCCAAGAGTGTCCAGCCTCATGTCTCATCCAGCTGTGGGTCTAGATATGGTCAATCCAGGTTGCATCAGAGCCCCTGAACGGATTTTGTAAGAATTTCTCTCTCTTTCGCTGTCTTTGTTTTATGGGGTTTTTTTTAAGTAATCTATTTTTATAATGGGGTTTAGCTGCTTTTCACTGCTGTGTTTATGCCGCTTTACACCCTCTTGATTCACTTCCAGAGAGAGATCAATACATAGGTTTTAAGACTCTTACTAGTCAGATATATTCTTGGGCGGTGAATAGGGGCTGTTGAGTCCAGTTCACTGAGCAGGGAGTAGGTCTTGTCTATTACGTATTTGGCTTGTGGAACGGTATCTGAGCTAATTTCAAACCCTTGTTTTATGCATCACCCCACCTCACCTTTCCCGTTAAGCAGCCATAGTGTGTTTTCTAACTGTGTGACTCTGTTCTGTTTTGTAATTCAGTTCAAGTGTAGCGATTTTGACATTCCCTCTATAAGTGATATCTTAGGATAAGTGTCTTTTTCTCTGTGACTTATTTCACTGAGAGTCATCGTACCTAAATCCACTCATCCTGCTGCTACTAGCCTTATGACATTGATTTCATGGCTGAGTGATATTCCATTGTGCCTAAGTACCACAACTTCTTTATCCATTTTTCGCTTTCCTGGGATATTGAAGGTGTACCGAAGTGGAGGTTCTTGGAAACAGAGCAGCCCTAAACTTTGGGGTGCCTGTGTCTTGTTGATTTTTAGGTTTCCCGATTTATACGCCCATGAGTGGAAGTGCCCTATGCTCTCTAAGCTGTGCTTATTACATGTTTCAGGACACACCGTACACTTCTCCAGAGTGTCTGTTGGCAATTTACAGCCCGCCCATCAGCGTAGCAAGGCTCCCATGTCTCCATGGCCTGTCCTGCATTTCTGGCTTTTACACTTTTTTCAGCATGGCCCTTTTGACCGATGGCAAGCGAGACTTCTTTGTAGCGCTGATTTGCCTTTCCGGCTTGCCTGGTTGGCCAAAAAGGGCGTATGCGTTTTTTCCTGAATATATTCAGGAAAAAACGCATACGCCCTTTTTGGCCAAGGGCATCATTGTCAACGCTTTGCCGCTTTTCATGTGCTTTCAAGGCGAGTCGAGTCTGCCTCCTGAAACCTGTTTCCTGCAATTCTGCCTTGCTTTCAAATCCTCCTCGTTGCCTTCCCTCAATATATTTGTGGACGAGAGTTATCATTTATAACTCTGCAGGTTTGTGAGTTGCAGTGCCCCTGAGCTCCATTTGTCAACTCGCTTTTTTGGGAGCTGGCCGCCAAAGCGCAGGATTGCTTCAGGCCGTATTCTGGTTCCGGGGGGCAGGCTGAGCCTGTGGTTCATTCTTCTTCCTGATGGGAAAATAGAGTGACCTGTGCCTGTCCCAACACCTAGAGCTAGTCTCTCATTGGTTCCCCCTCTTCCCGTTCATCCTCAGGCCAAATTGCGACCTGTATGAAACAGGAGGTTAAAGGTGCTGATTCTCCAAGTAGGGAGATTGTTAGTAGAGCGGCTGGAATGGCGAACCCGAGCACAAGGAGAGGAGAAATGAGGTGCGTTTGAGAAACCTTTCCCGATCACACGGTGTACCATCTTCTGGGTTTCCCACGCATGTTTTCGATGTAGGAAGATGCCCTTGAACCTGGAGATTTGGGACCCACGGCATGGGTACCACGCAGTATGACTTTAAAGGGTCTGCGTTTGCTCACCCAAGCTCACCAATCCTCTCAGCCCCAAGAGTGTCCAGCCTCATGTCTCATCCAGCTGTGGGTCTAGATATGGTCAATCCAGGTTGCATCAGAGCCCCTGAACGGATTTTGTAAGAATTTCTCTCTCTTTCACTGTCTTTGTTTTATGGGTTTTTTTTTAAGTAATCTATTTTTATAATGGGGTTTAGCTGCTTTTCACTGCTGTGTTTATGCCGCTTTACACCCTCTTGATTCACTTCCAGAGAGAGATCAATACATAGGTTTTAAGACTCTTACTAGTCAGATATATTCTTGGGCGGTGAATAGGGGCTGTTGAGTCCAGTTCACTGAGCAGGGAGTAGGTCTTGTCTATTACGTATTTGGCTTGTGGAACGGTATCTGAGCTAATTTCAAACCCTTGTTTTATGCATCACCCCACCTCACCTTTCCCGTTAAGCAGCCATAGTGTGTTTTCTAACTGTGTGACTCTGTTCTGTTTTGTAATTCAGTTCAAGTGTAGCGATTTTGACATTCCCTCTATAAGTGATATCTTAGGATAAGTGTCTTTTTCTCTGTGACTTATTTCACTGAGAGTCATCGTACCTAAATCCACTCATCCTGCTGCTACTAGCCTTATGACATTGATTTCATGGCTGAGTGATATTCCATTGTGCCTAAGTACCACAACTTCTTTATCCATTTTTCGCTTTCCTGGGATATTGAAGGTGTACCGAAGTGGAGGTTCTTGGAAACAGAGCAGCCCTAAACTTTGGGGTGCCTGTGTCTTGTTGATTTTTAGGTTTCCCGATTTATACGCCCATGAGTGGAAGTGCCCTATGCTCTCTAAGCTGTGCTTATTACATGTTTCAGGACACACCGTACACTTCTCCAGAGTGGCTGTTGGCAATTTACAGCCCGCCCATCAGCGTAGCAAGGCTCCCATGTCTCCATGGCCTGTCCTGCATTTCTGGTTTTTACACTTTTTTCAGCATGGCCCTTTTGACCGATGGCAAGCGAGACTTCTTTGTAGCGCTGATTTGCCTTTCCGGCTTGCCTGGTTGGCCAAAAAGGGCGTATGCGTTTTTTCCTGAATATATTCAGGAAAAAACGCATACGCCCTTTTTGGCCAAGGGCATCATTGTCAACGCTTTGCCGCTTTTCATGTGCCTTCAAGGCGAGTCGAGTCTGCCTCCTGAAACCTGTTTCCTGCAATTCTGCCTTGCTTTCAAATCCTCCTCGTTGCCTTCCCTCAATATATTTGTGGACGAGAGTTATCATTTATAACTCTGCAGGTTTGTGAGTTGCAGTGCCCCTGAGCTCCATTTGTCAACTCGCTTTTTTGGGAGCTGGCCGCCAAAGCGCAGGATTGCTTCAGGCCGTATTCTGGTTCCGGGGGGCAGGCTGAGCCTGTGGTTCATTCTTCTTCCCGATGGGAAAATAGAGTGACCTGTGCCTGTCCCAACACCTAGAGCTAGTCTCTCATTGGTTCCCCCTCTTCCCGTTCATCCTCAGGCCAAATTGCGACCTGTATGAAACAGGAGGTTAAAGGTGCTGATTCTCCAAGTAGGGAGATTGTTAGTAGAGCGGCTGGAATGGCGAACCCGAGCACAAGGAGAGGAGAAATGAGGTGCGTTTGAGAAACCTTTCCCGATCACACGGTGTACCATCTTCTGGGTTTCCCACGCATGTTTTCGATGTAGGAAGATGCCCTTGAACCTGGAGATTTGGGACCCACGGCATGGGTACCACGCAGTATGACTTTAAAGGGTCTGCGTTTGCTCACCCAAGCTCACCAATCCTCTCAGCCCCAAGAGTGTCCAGCCTCATGTCTCATCCAGCTGTGGGTCTAGATATGGTCAATCCAGGTTGCATCAGAGCCCCTGAACGGATTTTGTAAGAATTTCTCTCTCTTTCGCTGTCTTTGTTTTATGGGTTTTTTTTTAAGTAATCTATTTTTATAATGGGGTTTAGCTGCTTTTCACTGCTGTGTTTATGCCGCTTTACACCCTCTTGATTCACTTCCAGAGAGAGATCAATACATAGGTTTTAAGACTCTTACTAGTCAGATATATTCTTGGGCGGTGAATAGGGGCTGTTGAGTCCAGTTCACTGAGCAGGGAGTAGGTCTTGTCTATTACATATTTGGCTTGTGGAACGGTATCTGAGCTAATTTCAAACCCTTGTTTTATGCATCACCCCACCTCACCTTTCCCGTTAAGCAGCCATAGTGTGTTTTCTAAATGTGTGACTCTGTTCTGTTTTGTAATTCAGTTCAAGTGTAGCGATTTTGACATTCCCTCTATAAGTGATATCTTAGGATAAGTGTCTTTTTCTCTGTGACTTATTTCACTGAGAGTCATCGTACCTAAATCCACTCATCCTGCTGCTACTAGCCTTATGACATTGATTTCATGGCTGAGTGATATTCCATTGTGCCTAAGTACCACAACTTCTTTATCCATTTTTCGCTTTCCTGGGATATTGAAGGTGTACCGAAGTGGAGGTTCTTGGAAACAGAGCAGCCCTAAACTTTGGGGTGCCTGTGTCTTGTTGATTTTTAGGTTTCCCGATTTATACGCCCATGAGTGGAAGTGCCCTATGCTCTCTAAGCTGTGCTTATTACATGTTTCAGGACACACCGTACACTTCTCCAGAGTGGCTGTTGGCAATTTACAGCCCGCCCATCAGCGTAGCAAGGCTCCCATGTCTCCATGGCCTGTCCTGCATTTCTGGTTTTTACACTTTTTTCAGCATGGCCCTTTTGACCGATGGCAAGCGAGACTTCTTTGTAGCGCTGATTTGCCTTTCCGGCTTGCCTGGTTGGCCAAAAAGGGCGTATGCGTTTTTTCCTGAATATATTCAGGAAAAAACGCATACGCCCTTTTTGGCCAAGGGCATCATTGTCAACGCTTTGCCGCTTTTCATGTGCCTTCAAGGCGAGTCGAGTCTGCCTCCTGAAACCTGTTTCCTGCAATTCTGCCTTGCTTTCAAATCCTCCTCGTTGCCTTCCCTCAATATATTTGTGGACGAGAGTTATCATTTATAACTCTGCAGGTTTGTGAGTTGCAGTGCCCCTGAGCTCCATTTGTCAACTCGCTTTTTTGGGAGCTGGCCGCCAAAGCGCAGGATTGCTTCAGGCCGTATTCTGGTTCCGGGGGGCAGGCTGAGCCTGTGGTTCATTCTTCTTCCCGATGGGAAAATAGAGTGACCTGTGCCTGTCCCAACACCTAGAGCTAGTCTCTCATTGGTTCCCCCTCTTCCGGTTCATCCTCAGGCCAAATTGCGACCTGTATGAAACAGGAGGTTAAAGGTGCTGATTCTCCAAGTAGGGAGATTGTTAGTAGAGCGGCTGGAATGGCGAACCCGAGCACAAGGAGAGGAGAAATGAGGTGCGTTTGAGAAACCTTTCCCGATCACACGGTGTACCATCTTCTGGGTTTCCCACGCATGTTTTCGATGTAGGAAGATGCCCTTGAACCTGGAGATTTGGGACCCACGGCATGGGTACCACGCAGTATGACTTTAAAGGGTCTGCGTTTGCTCACCCAAGCTCACCAATCCTCTCAGCCCCAAGAGTGTCCAGCCTCATGTCTCATCCAGCTGTGGGTCTAGATATGGTCAATCCAGGTTGCATCAGAGCCCCTGAACGGATTTTGTAAGAATTTCTCTCTCTTTCGCTGTCTTTGTTTTATGGGGTTTTTTTTAAGTAATCTATTTTTATAATGGGGTTTAGCTGCTTTTCACTGCTGTGTTTATGCCGCTTTACACCCTCTTGATTCACTTCCAGAGAGAGATCAATACATAGGTTTTAAGACTCTTACTAGTCAGATATATTCTTGGGCGGTGAATAGGGGCTGTTGAGTCCAGTTCACTGAGCAGGGAGTAGGTCTTGTCTATTACGTATTTGGCTTGTGGAACGGTATCTGAGCTAATTTCAAACCCTTGTTTTATGCATCACCCCACCTCACCTTTCCCGTTAAGCAGCCATAGTGTGTTTTCTAACTGTGTGACTCTGTTCTGTTTTGTAATTCAGTTCAAGTGTAGCGATTTTGACATTCCCTCTATAAGTGATATCTTAGGATAAGTGTCTTTTTCTCTGTGACTTATTTCACTGAGAGTCATCGTACCTAAATCCACTCATCCTGCTGCTACTAGCCTTATGACATTGATTTCATGGCTGAGTGATATTCCATTGTGCCTAAGTACCACAACTTCTTTATCCATTTTTCGCTTTCCTGGGATATTGAAGGTGTACCGAAGTGGAGGTTCTTGGAAACAGAGCAGCCCTAAACTTTGGGGTGCCTGTGTCTTGTTGATTTTTAGGTTTCCCGATTTATACGCCCATGAGTGGAAGTGCCCTATGCTCTCTAAGCTGTGCTTATTACATGTTTCAGGACACACCGTACACTTCTCCAGAGTGTCTGTTGGCAATTTACAGCCCGCCCATCAGCGTAGCAAGGCTCCCATGTCTCCATGGCCTGTCCTGCATTTCTGGCTTTTACACTTTTTTCAGCATGGCCCTTTTGACCGATGGCAAGCGAGACTTCTTTGTAGCGCTGATTTGCCTTTCCGGCTTGCCTGGTTGGCCAAAAAGGGCGTATGCGTTTTTTCCTGAATATATTCAGGAAAAAACGCATACGCCCTTTTTGGCCAAGGGCATCATTGTCAACGCTTTGCCGCTTTTCATGTGCCTTCAAGGCGAGTCGAGTCTGCCTCCTGAAACCTGTTTCCTGCAATTCTGCCTTGCTTTCAAATCCTCCTCGTTGCCTTCCCTCAATATATTTGTGGACGAGAGTTATCATTTATAACTCTGCAGGTTTGTGAGTTGCAGTGCCCCTGAGCTCCATTTGTCAACTCGCTTTTTTGGGAGCTGGCCGCCAAAGCGCAGGATTGCTTCAGGCCGTATTCTGGTTCCGGGGGGCAGGCTGAGCCTGTGGTTCATTCTTCTTCCCGATGGGAAAATAGAGTGACCTGTGCCTGTCCCAACACCTAGAGCTAGTCTCTCATTGTTTCCCCCTCTTCCGGTTCATCCTCAGGCCAAATTGCGACCTGTATGAAACAGGAGGTTAAAGGTGCTGATTCTCCAAGTAGGGAGATTGTTAGTAGAGCGGCTGGAATGGCGAACCCGAGCACAAGGAGAGGAGAAATGAGGTGCGTTTGAGAAACCTTTCCCGATCACACGGTGTACCATCTTCTGGGTTTCCCACGCATGTTTTCGATGTAGGAAGATGCCCTTGAACCTGGAGATTTGGGACCCACGGCATGGGTACCACGCAGTATGACTTTAAAGGGTCTGCGTTTGCTCACCCAAGCTCACCAATCCTCTCAGCCCCAAGAGTGTCCAGCCTCATGTCTCATCCAGCTGTGGGTCTAGATATGGTCAATCCAGGTTGCATCAGAGCCCCTGAACGGATTTTGTAAGAATTTCTCTCTCTTTCGCTGTCTTTGTTTTATGGGGTTTTTTTTAAGTAATCTATTTTTATAATGGGGTTTAGCTGCTTTTCACTGCTGTGTTTATGCCGCTTTACACCCTCTTGATTCACTTCCAGAGAGAGATCAATACATAGGTTTTAAGACTCTTACTAGTCAGATATATTCTTGGGCGGTGAATAGGGGCTGTTGAGTCCAGTTCACTGAGCAGGGAGTAGGTCTTGTCTATTACATATTTGGCTTGTGGAACGGTATCTGAGCTAATTTCAAACCCTTGTTTTATGCATCACCCCACCTCACCTTTCCCGTTAAGCAGCCATAGTGTGTTTTCTAAATGTGTGACTCTGTTCTGTTTTGTAATTCAGTTCAAGTGTAGCGATTTTGACATTCCCTCTATAAGTGATATCTTAGGATAAGTGTCTTTTTCTCTGTGACTTATTTCACTGAGAGTCATCGTACCTAAATCCACTCATCCTGCTGCTACTAGCCTTATGACATTGATTTCATGGCTGAGTGATATTCCATTGTGCCTAAGTACCACAACTTCTTTATCCATTTTTCGCTTTCCTGGGATATTGAAGGTGTACCGAAGTGGAGGTTCTTGGAAACAGAGCAGCCCTAAACTTTGGGGTGCCTGTGTCTTGTTGATTTTTAGGTTTCCCGATTTATACGCCCATGAGTGGAAGTGCCCTATGCTCTCTAAGCTGTGCTTATTACATGTTTCAGGACACACCGTACACTTCTCCAGAGTGTCTGTTGGCAATTTACAGCCCGCCCATCAGCGTAGCAAGGCTCCCATGTCTCCATGGCCTGTCCTGCATTTCTGGCTTTTACACTTTTTTCAGCATGGCCCTTTTGACCGATGGCAAGCGAGACTTCTTTGTAGCGCTGATTTGCCTTTCCGGCTTGCCTGGTTGGCCAAAAAGGGCGTATGCGTTTTTTCCTGAATATATTCAGGAAAAAACGCATACGCCCTTTTTGGCCAAGGGCATCATTGTCAACGCTTTGCCGCTTTTCATGTGCTTTCAAGGCGAGTCGAGTCTGCCTCCTGAAACCTGTTTCCTGCAATTCTGCCTTGCTTTCAAATCCTCCTCGTTGCCTTCCCTCAATATATTTGTGGACGAGAGTTATCATTTATAACTCTGCAGGTTTGTGAGTTGCAGTGCCCCTGAGCTCCATTTGTCAACTCGCTTTTTTGGGAGCTGGCCGCCAAAGCGCAGGATTGCTTCAGGCCGTATTCTGGTTCCGGGGGGTAGGCTGAGCCTGTGGTTCATTCTTCTTCCCGATGGGAAAATAGAGTGACCTGTGCCTGTCCCAACACCTAGAGCTAGTCTCTCATTGGTTCCCCCTCTTCCCGTTCATCCTCAGGCCAAATTGCGACCTGTATGAAACAGGAGGTTAAAGGTGCTGATTCTCCAAGTAGGGAGATTGTTAGTAGAGCGGCTGGAATGGCGAACCCGAGCACAAGGAGAGGAGAAATGAGGTGCGTTTGAGAAACCTTTCCCGATCACACGGTGTACCATCTTCTGGGTTTCCCACGCATGTTTTCGATGTAGGAAGATGCCCTTGAACCTGGAGATTTGGGACCCACGGCATGGGTACTACGCAGTATGACTTTAAAGGGTCTGTGTTTGCTCACCCAAGCTCACCAATCCTCTCAGCCCCAAGAGTGTCCAGCCTCATGTCTCATCCAGCTGTGGGTCTAGATATGGTCAATCCAGGTTGCATCAGAGCCCCTGAACGGATTTTGTAAGAATTTCTCTCTCTTTCGCTGTCTTTGTTTTATGGGGTTTTTTTTAAGTAATCTATTTTTATAATGGGGTTTAGCTGCTTTTCACTGCTGTGTTTATGCCGCTTTACACCCTCTTGATTCACTTCCAGAGAGAGATCAATACATAGGTTTTAAGACTCTTACTAGTCAGATATATTCTTGGGCGGTGAATAGGGGCTGTTGAGTCCAGTTCACTGAGCAGGGAGTAGGTCTTGTCTATTACATATTTGGCTTGTGGAACGGTATCTGAGCTAATTTCAAACCCTTGTTTTATGCATCACCCCACCTCACCTTTCCCGTTAAGCAGCCATAGTGTGTTTTCTAAATGTGTGACTCTGTTCTGTTTTGTAATTCAGTTCAAGTGTAGCGAATTTGACATTCCCTCTATAAGTGATATCTTAGGATAAGTGTCTTTTTCTCTGTGACTTATTTCACTGAGAGTCATCGTACCTAAATCCACTCATCCTGCTGCTACTAGCCTTATGACATTGATTTCATGGCTGAGTGATATTCCATTGTGCCTAAGTACCACAACTTCTTTATCCATTTTTCGCTTTCCTGGGATATTGAAGGTGTACCGAAGTGGAGGTTCTTGGAAACAGAGCAGCCCTAAACTTTGGGGTGCCTGTGTCTTGTTGATTTTTAGGTTTCCCGATTTATACGCCCATGAGTGGAAGTGCCCTATGCTCTCTAAGCTGTGCTTATTACATGTTTCAGGACACACCGTACACTTCTCCAGAGTGGCTGTTGGCAATTTACATCCCGCCCATCAGCGTAGCAAGGCTCCCATGTCTCCATGGCCTGTCCTGCATTTCTGGTTTTTACACTTTTTTCAGCATGGCCCTTTTGACCGATGGCAAGCGAGACTTCTTTGTAGCGCTGATTTGCCTTTCCGGCTTGCCTGGTTGGCCAAAAAGGGCGTATGCGTTTTTTCCTGAATATATTCAGGAAAAAACGCATACGCCCTTTTTGGCCAAGGGCATCATTGTCAACGCTTTGCCGCTTTTCATGTGCCTTCAAGGCGAGTCGAGTCTGCTTCCTGAAACCTGTTTCCTGCAATTCTGCCTTGCTTTCAAATCCTCCTCGTTGCCTTCCCTCAATATATTTGTGGACGAGAGTTATCATTTATAACTCTGCAGGTTTGTGAGTTGCAGTGCCCCTGAGCTCCATTTGTCAACTCGCTTTTTTGGGAGCTGGCCGCCAAAGCGCAGGATTGCTTCAGGCCGTATTCTGGTTCCGGGGGGCAGGCTGAGCCTGTGGTTCATTCTTCTTCCCGATGGGAAAATAGAGTGACCTGTGCCTGTCCCAACACCTAGAGCTAGTCTCTCATTGGTTCCCCCTCTTCCCGTTCATCCTCAGGCCAAATTGCGACCTGTATGAAACAGGAGGTTAAAGGTGCTGATTCTCCAAGTAGGGAGATTGTTAGTAGAGCGGCTGGAATGGCGAACCCGAGCACAAGGAGAGGAGAAATGAGGTGCGTTTGAGAAACCTTTCCCGATCACACGGTGTACCATCTTCTGGGTTTCCCACGCATGTTTTCGATGTAGGAAGATGCCCTTGAACCTGGAGATTTGGGACCCACGGCATGGGTACCACGCAGTATGACTTTAAAGGGTCTGCGTTTGCTCACCCAAGCTCACCAATCCTCTCAGCCCCAAGAGTGTCCAGCCTCATGTCTCATCCAGCTGTGGGTCTAGATATGGTCAATCCAGGTTGCATCAGAGCCCCTGAACGGATTTTGTAAGAATTTCTCTCTCTTTCGCTGTCTTTGTTTTATGGGTTTTTTTTTAAGTAATCTATTTTTATAATGGGGTTTAGCTGCTTTTCACTGCTGTGTTTATGCCGCTTTACACCCTCTTGATTCACTTCCAGAGAGAGATCAATACATAGGTTTTAAGACTCTTACTAGTCAGATATATTCTTGGGCGGTGAATAGGGGCTGTTGAGTCCAGTTCACTGAGCAGGGAGTAGGTCTTGTCTATTACGTATTTGGCTTGTGGAACGGTATCTGAGCTAATTTCAAACCCTTGTTTTATGCATCACCCCACCTCACCTTTCCCGTTAAGCAGCCATAGTGTGTTTTCTAACTGTGTGACTCTGTTCTGTTTTGTAATTCAGTTCAAGTGTAGCGATTTTGACATTCCCTCTATAAGTGATATCTTAGGATAAGTGTCTTTTTCTCTGTGACTTATTTCACTGAGAGTCATCGTACCTAAATCCACTCATCCTGCTGCTACTAGCCTTATGACATTGATTTCATGGCTGAGTGATATTCCATTGTGCCTAAGTACCACAACTTCTTTATCCATTTTTCGCTTTCCTGGGATATTGAAGGTGTACCGAAGTGGAGGTTCTTGGAAACAGAGCAGCCCTAAACTTTGGGGTGCCTGTGTCTTGTTGATTTTTAGGTTTCCCGATTTATACGCCCATGAGTGGAAGTGCCCTATGCT
The DNA here is from genome assembly GCF_028564815.1 of Eubalaena glacialis. Classification (NCBI taxonomy): domain Eukaryota; kingdom Metazoa; phylum Chordata; class Mammalia; order Artiodactyla; family Balaenidae; genus Eubalaena; species Eubalaena glacialis. Next base: position 60,851 of record NW_026871504.1, read on the forward strand.
CTCTAAGCTGTGCTTATTACATGTTTCAGGACACACCGTACACTTCTCCAGAGTGGCTGTTGGCAATTTACAGCCCGCCCATCAGCGTAGCAAGGCTCCCATGTCTCCATGGCCTGTCCTGCATTTCTGGTTTTTACACTTTTTTCAGCATGGCCCTTTTGACCGATGGCAAGCGAGACTTCTTTGTAGCGCTGATTTGCCTTTCCGGCTTGCCTGGTTGGCCAAAAAGGGCGTATGCGTTTTTTCCTGAATATATTCAGGAAAAAACGCATACGCCCTTTTTGGCCAAGGGCATCATTGTCAACGCTTTGCCGCTTTTCATGTGCCTTCAAGGCGAGTCGAGTCTGCCTCCTGAAACCTGTTTCCTGCAATTCTGCCTTGCTTTCAAATCCTCCTCGTTGCCTTCCCTCAATATATTTGTGGACGAGAGTTATCATTTATAACTCTGCAGGTTTGTGAGTTGCAGTGCCCCTGAGCTCCATTTGTCAACTCGCTTTTTTGGGAGCTGGCCGCCAAAGCGCAGGATTGCTTCAGGCCGTATTCTGGTTCCGGGGGGCAGGCTGAGCCTGTGGTTCATTCTTCTTCCCGATGGGAAAATAGAGTGACCTGTGCCTGTCCCAACACCTAGAGCTAGTCTCTCATTGGTTCCCCCTCTTCCCGTTCATCCTCAGGCCAAATTGCGACCTGTATGAAACAGGAGGTTAAAGGTGCTGATTCTCCAAGTAGGGAGATTGTTAGTAGAGCGGCTGGAATGGCGAACCCGAGCACAAGGAGAGGAGAAATGAGGTGCGTTTGAGAAACCTTTCCCGATCACACGGTGTACCATCTTCTGGGTTTCCCACGCATGTTTTCGATGTAGGAAGATGCCCTTGAACCTGGAGATTTGGGACCCACGGCATGGGTACCACGCAGTATGACTTTAAAGGGTCTGCGTTTGCTCACCCAAGCTCACCAATCCTCTCAGCCCCAAGAGTGTCCAGCCTCATGTCTCATCCAGCTGTGGGTCTAGATATGGTCAATCCAGGTTGCATCAGAGCCCCTGAACGGATTTTGTAAGAATTTCTCTCTCTTTCGCTGTCTTTGTTTTATGGGGTTTTTTTTAAGTAATCTATTTTTATAATGGGGTTTAGCTGCTTTTCACTGCTGTGTTTATGCCGCTTTACACCCTCTTGATTCACTTCCAGAGAGAGATCAATACATAGGTTTTAAGACTCTTACTAGTCAGATATATTCTTGGGCGGTGAATAGGGGCTGTTGAGTCCAGTTCACTGAGCAGGGAGTAGGTCTTGTCTATTACATATTTGGCTTGTGGAACGGTATCTGAGCTAATTTCAAACCCTTGTTTTATGCATCACCCCACCTCACCTTTCCCGTTAAGCAGCCATAGTGTGTTTTCTAAATGTGTGACTCTGTTCTGTTTTGTAATTCAGTTCAAGTGTAGCGAATTTGACATTCCCTCTATAAGTGATATCTTAGGATAAGTGTCTTTTTCTCTGTGACTTATTTCACTGAGAGTCATCGTACCTAAATCCACTCATCCTGCTGCTACTAGCCTTATGACATTGATTTCATGGCTGAGTGATATTCCATTGTGCCTAAGTACCACAACTTCTTTATCCATTTTTCGCTTTCCTGGGATATTGAAGGTGTACCGAAGTGGAGGTTCTTGGAAACAGAGCAGCCCTAAACTTTGGGGTGCCTGTGTCTTGTTGATTTTTAGGTTTCCCGATTTATACGCCCATGAGTGGAAGTGCCCTATGCTCTCTAAGCTGTGCTTATTACATGTTTCAGGACACACCGTACGCTTCTCCAGAGTGGCTGTTGGCAATTTACAGCCCGCCCATCAGCGTAGCAAGGCTCCCATGTCTCCATGGCCTGTCCTGCATTTCTGGTTTTTACACTTTTTTCAGCATGGCCCTTTTGACCGATGGCAAGCGAGACTTCTTTGTAGCGCTGATTTGCCTTTCCGGCTTGCCTGGTTGGCCAAAAAGGGCGTATGCGTTTTTTCCTGAATATATTCAGGAAAAAACGCATACGCCCTTTTTGGCCAAGGGCATCATTGTCAACGCTTTGCCGCTTTTCATGTGCCTTCAAGGCGAGTCGAGTCTGCCTCCTGAAACCTGTTTCCTGCAATTCTGCCTTGCTTTCAAATCCTCCTCGTTGCCTTCCCTCAATATATTTGTGGACGAGAGTTATCATTTATAACTCTGCAGGTTTGTGAGTTGCAGTGCCCCTGAGCTCCATTTGTCAACTCGCTTTTTTGGGAGCTGGCCGCCAAAGCGCAGGATTGCTTCAGGCCGTATTCTGGTTCCGGGGGGCAGGCTGAGCCTGTGGTTCATTCTTCTTCCCGATGGGAAAATAGAGTGACCTGTGCCTGTCCCAACACCTAGAGCTAGTCTCTCATTGGTTCCCCCTCTTCCGGTTCATCCTCAGGCCAAATTGCGACCTGTATGAAACAGGAGGTTAAAGGTGCTGATTCTCCAAGTAGGGAGATTGTTAGTAGAGCGGCTGGAATGGCGAACCCGAGCACAAGGAGAGGAGAAATGAGGTGCGTTTGAGAAACCTTTCCCGATCACACGGTGTACCATCTTCTGGGTTTCCCACGCATGTTTTCGATGTAGGAAGATGCCCTTGAACCTGGAGATTTGGGACCCACGGCATGGGTACCACGCAGTATGACTTTAAAGGGTCTGCGTTTGCTCACCCAAGCTCACCAATCCTCTCAGCCCCAAGAGTGTCCAGCCTCATGTCTCATCCAGCTGTGGGTCTAGATATGGTCAATCCAGGTTGCATCAGAGCCCCTGAACGGATTTTGTAAGAATTTCTCTCTCTTTCGCTGTCTTTGTTTTATGGGGTTTTTTTTAAGTAATCTATTTTTATAATGGGGTTTAGCTGCTTTTCACTGCTGTGTTTATGCCGCTTTACACCCTCTTGATTCACTTCCAGAGAGAGATCAATACATAGGTTTTAAGACTCTTACTAGTCAGATATATTCTTGGGCGGTGAATAGGGGCTGTTGAGTCCAGTTCACTGAGCAGGGAGTAGGTCTTTTCTATTACGTATTTGGCTTGTGGAACGGTATCTGAGCTAATTTCAAACCCTTGTTTTATGCATCACCCCACCTCACCTTTCCCGTTAAGCAGCCATAGTGTGTTTTCTAACTGTGTGACTCTGTTCTGTTTTGTAATTCAGTTCAAGTGTAGCGATTTTGACATTCCCTCTATAAGTGATATCTTAGGATAAGTGTCTTTTTCTCTGTGACTTATTTCACTGAGAGTCATCGTACCTAAATCCACTCATCCTGCTGCTACTAGCCTTATGACATTGATTTCATGGCTGAGTGATATTCCATTGTGCCTAAGTACCACAACTTCTTTATCCATTTTTCGCTTTCCTGGGATATTGAAGGTGTACCGAAGTGGAGGTTCTTGGAAACAGAGCAGCCCTAAACTTTGGGGTGCCTGTGTCTTGTTGATTTTTAGGTTTCCCGATTTATACGCCCATGAGTGGAAGTGCCCTATGCTCTCTAAGCTGTGCTTATTACATGTTTCAGGACACACCGTACACTTCTCCAGAGTGTCTGTTGGCAATTTACAGCCCCCCCATCAGCGTAGCAAGGCTCCCATGTCTCCATGGCCTGTCCTGCATTTCTGGCTTTTACACTTTTTTCAGCATGGCCCTTTTGACCGATGGCAAGCGAGACTTCTTTGTAGCGCTGATTTGCCTTTCCGGCTTGCCTGGTTGGCCAAAAAGGGCGTATGCGTTTTTTCCTGAATATATTCAGGAAAAAACGCATACGCCCTTTTTGGCCAAGGGCATCATTGTCAACGCTTTGCCGCTTTTCATGTGCCTTCAAGGCGAGTCGAGTCTGCCTCCTGAAACCTGTTTCCTGCAATTCTGCCTTGCTTTCAAATCCTCCTCGTTGCCTTCCCTCAATATATTTGTGGACGAGAGTTATCATTTATAACTCTGCAGGTTTGTGAGTTGCAGTGCCCCTGAGCTCCATTTGTCAACTCGCTTTTTTGGGAGCTGGCCGCCAAAGCGCAGGATTGCTTCAGGCCGTATTCTGGTTCCGGGGGGCAGGCTGAGCCTGTGGTTCATTCTTCTTCCCGATGGGAAAATAGAGTGACCTGTGCCTGTCCCAACACCTAGAGCTAGTCTCTCATTGGTTCCCCCTCTTCCCGTTCATCCTCAGGCCAAATTGCGACCTGTATGAAACAGGAGGTTAAAGGTGCTGATTCTCCAAGTAGGGAGATTGTTAGTAGAGCGGCTGGAATGGCGAACCCGAGCACAAGGAGAGGAGAAATGAGGTGCGTTTGAGAAACCTTTCCCGATCACACGGTGTACCATCTTCTGGGTTTCCCACGCATGTTTTCGATGTAGGAAGATGCCCTTGAACCTGGAGATTTGGGACCCACGGCATGGGTACCACGCAGTATGACTTTAAAGGGTCTGCGTTTGCTCACCCAAGCTCACCAATCCTCTCAGCCCCAAGAGTGTCCAGCCTCATGTCTCATCCAGCTGTGGGTCTAGATATGGTCAATCCAGGTTGCATCAGAGCCCCTGAACGGATTTTGTAAGAATTTCTCTCTCTTTCGCTGTCTTTGTTTTATGGGGTTTTTTTTAAGTAATCTATTTTTATAATGGGGTTTAGCTGCTTTTCACTGCTGTGTTTATGCCGCTTTACACCCTCTTGATTCACTTCCAGAGAGAGATCAATACATAGGTTTTAAGACTCTTACTAGTCAGATATATTCTTGGGCGGTGAATAGGGGCTGTTGAGTCCAGTTCACTGAGCAGGGAGTAGGTCTTGTCTATTACATATTTGGCTTGTGGAACGGTATCTGAGCTAATTTCAAACCCTTGTTTTATGCATCACCCCACCTCACCTTTCCCGTTAAGCAGCCATAGTGTGTTTTCTAAATGTGTGACTCTGTTCTGTTTTGTAATTCAGTTCAAGTGTAGCGAATTTGACATTCCCTCTATAAGTGATATCTTAGGATAAGTGTCTTTTTCTCTGTGACTTATTTCACTGAGAGTCATCGTACCTAAATCCACTCATCCTGCTGCTACTAGCCTTATGACATTGATTTCATGGCTGAGTGATATTCCATTGTGCCTAAGTACCACAACTTCTTTATCCATTTTTCGCTTTCCTGGGATATTGAAGGTGTACCGAAGTGGAGGTTCTTGGAAACAGAGCAGCCCTAAACTTTGGGGTGCCTGTGTCTTGTTGATTTTTAGGTTTCCCGATTTATACGCCCATGAGTGGAAGTGCCCTATGCTCTCTAAGCTGTGCTTATTACATGTTTCAGGACACACCGTACGCTTCTCCAGAGTGGCTGTTGGCAATTTACAGCCCGCCCATCAGCGTAGCAAGGCTCCCATGTCTCCATGGCCTGTCCTGCATTTCTGGTTTTTACACTTTTTTCAGCATGGCCCTTTTGACCGATGGCAAGCGAGACTTCTTTGTAGCGCTGATTTGCCTTTCCGGCTTGCCTGGTTGGCCAAAAAGGGCGTATGCGTTTTTTCCTGAATATATTCAGGAAAAAACGCATACGCCCTTTTTGGCCAAGGGCATCATTGTCAACGCTTTGCCGCTTTTCATGTGCCTTCAAGGCGAGTCGAGTCTGCCTCCTGAAACCTGTTTCCTGCAATTCTGCCTTGCTTTCAAATCCTCCTCGTTGCCTTCCCTCAATATATTTGTGGACGAGAGTTATCATTTATAACTCTGCAGGTTTGTGAGTTGCAGTGCCCCTGAGCTCCATTTGTCAACTCGCTTTTTTGGGAGCTGGCCGCCAAAGCGCAGGATTGCTTCAGGCCGTATTCTGGTTCCGGGGGGCAGGCTGAGCCTGTGGTTCATTCTTCTTCCCGATGGGAAAATAGAGTGACCTGTGCCTGTCCCAACACCTAGAGCTAGTCTCTCATTGGTTCCCCCTCTTCCGGTTCATCCTCAGGCCAAATTGCGACCTGTATGAAACAGGAGGTTAAAGGTGCTGATTCTCCAAGTAGGGAGATTGTTAGTAGAGCGGCTGGAATGGCGAACCCGAGCACAAGGAGAGGAGAAATGAGGTGCGTTTGAGAAACCTTTCCCGATCACACGGTGTACCATCTTCTGGGTTTCCCACGCATGTTTTCGATGTAGGAAGATGCCCTTGAACCTGGAGATTTGGGACCCACGGCATGGGTACCACGCAGTATGACTTTAAAGGGTCTGCGTTTGCTCACCCAAGCTCACCAATCCTCTCAGCCCCAAGAGTGTCCAGCCTCATGTCTCATCCAGCTGTGGGTCTAGATATGGTCAATCCAGGTTGCATCAGAGCCCCTGAACGGATTTTGTAAGAATTTCTCTCTCTTTCGCTGTCTTTGTTTTATGGGGTTTTTTTTAAGTAATCTATTTTTATAATGGGGTTTAGCTGCTTTTCACTGCTGTGTTTATGCCGCTTTACACCCTCTTGATTCACTTCCAGAGAGAGATCAATACATAGGTTTTAAGACTCTTACTAGTCAGATATATTCTTGGGCGGTGAATAGGGGCTGTTGAGTCCAGTTCACTGAGCAGGGAGTAGGTCTTTTCTATTACGTATTTGGCTTGTGGAACGGTATCTGAGCTAATTTCAAACCCTTGTTTTATGCATCACCCCACCTCACCTTTCCCGTTAAGCAGCCATAGTGTGTTTTCTAACTGTGTGACTCTGTTCTGTTTTGTAATTCAGTTCAAGTGTAGCGATTTTGACATTCCCTCTATAAGTGATATCTTAGGATAAGTGTCTTTTTCTCTGTGACTTATTTCACTGAGAGTCATCGTACCTAAATCCACTCATCCTGCTGCTACTAGCCTTATGACATTGATTTCATGGCTGAGTGATATTCCATTGTGCCTAAGTACCACAACTTCTTTATCCATTTTTCGCTTTCCTGGGATATTGAAGGTGTACCGAAGTGGAGGTTCTTGGAAACAGAGCAGCCCTAAACTTTGGGGTGCCTGTGTCTTGTTGATTTTTAGGTTTCCCGATTTATACGCCCATGAGTGGAAGTGCCCTATGCTCTCTAAGCTGTGCTTATTACATGTTTCAGGACACACCGTACACTTCTCCAGAGTGTCTGTTGGCAATTTACAGCCCCCCCATCAGCGTAGCAAGGCTCCCATGTCTCCATGGCCTGTCCTGCATTTCTGGCTTTTACACTTTTTTCAGCATGGCCCTTTTGACCGATGGCAAGCGAGACTTCTTTGTAGCGCTGATTTGCCTTTCCGGCTTGCCTGGTTGGCCAAAAAGGGCGTATGCGTTTTTTCCTGAATATATTCAGGAAAAAACGCATACGCCCTTTTTGGCCAAGGGCATCATTGTCAACGCTTTGCCGCTTTTCATGTGCCTTCAAGGCGAGTCGAGTCTGCCTCCTGAAACCTGTTTCCTGCAATTCTGCCTTGCTTTCAAATCCTCCTCGTTGCCTTCCCTCAATATATTTGTGGACGAGAGTTATCATTTATAACTCTGCAGGTTTGTGAGTTGCAGTGCCCCTGAGCTCCATTTGTCAACTCGCTTTTTTGGGAGCTGGCCGCCAAAGCGCAGGATTGCTTCAGGCCGTATTCTGGTTCCGGGGGGCAGGCTGAGCCTGTGGTTCATTCTTCTTCCCGATGGGAAAATAGAGTGACCTGTGCCTGTCCCAACACCTAGAGCTAGTCTCTCATTGTTTCCCCCTCTTCCGGTTCATCCTCAGGCCAAATTGCGACCTGTATGAAACAGGAGGTTAAAGGTGCTGATTCTCCAAGTAGGGAGATTGTTAGTAGAGCGGCTGGAATGGCGAACCCGAGCACAAGGAGAGGAGAAATGAGGTGCGTTTGAAAAACCTTTCCCGACCACACGGTGTACCATCTTCTGGGTTTCCCACGCATGTTTTCGATGTAGGAAGATGCCCTTGAACCTGGAGATTTGGGACCCACGGCATGGGTACCACGCAGTATGACTTTAAAGGGTCTGCGTTTGCTCACCCAAGCTCACCAATCCTCTCAGCCCCAAGAGTGTCCAGCCTCATGTCTCATCCAGCTGTGGGTCTAGATATGGTCAATCCAGGTTGCATCAGAGCCCCTGAACGGATTTTGTAAGAATTTCTCTCTCTTTCGCTGTCTTTGTTTTATGGGGTTTTTTTTAAGTAATCTATTTTTATAATGGGGTTTAGCTGCTTTTCACTGCTGTGTTTATGCCGCTTTACACCCTCTTGATTCACTTCCAGAGAGAGATCAATACATAGGTTTTAAGACTCTTACTAGTCAGATATATTCTTGGGCGGTGAATAGGGGCTGTTGAGTCCAGTTCACTGAGCAGGGAGTAGGTCTTGTCTATTACGTATTTGGCTTGTGGAACGGTATCTGAGCTAATTTCAAACCCTTGTTTTATGCATCACCCCACCTCACCTTTCCCGTTAAGCAGCCATAGTGTGTTTTCTAACTGTGTGACTCTGTTCTGTTTTGTAATTCAGTTCAAGTGTAGCGATTTTGACATTCCCTCTATAAGTGATATCTTAGGATAAGTGTCTTTTTCTCTGTGACTTATTTCACTGAGAGTCATCGTACCTAAATCCACTCATCCTGCTGCTACTAGCCTTATGACATTGATTTCATGGCTGAGTGATATTCCATTGTGCCTAAGTACCACAACTTCTTTATCCATTTTTCGCTTTCCTGGGATATTGAAGGTGTACCGAAGTGGAGGTTCTTGGAAACAGAGCAGCCCTAAACTTTGGGGTGCCTGTGTCTTGTTGATTTTTAGGTTTCCCGATTTATACGCCCATGAGTGGAAGTGCCCTATGCTCTCTAAGCTGTGCTTATTACATGTTTCAGGACACACCGTACGCTTCTCCAGAGTGGCTGTTGGCAATTTACAGCCCGCCCATCAGCGTAGCAAGGCTCCCATGTCTCCATGGCCTGTCCTGCATTTCTGGCTTTTACACTTTTTTCAGCATGGCCCTTTTGACCGATGGCAAGCGAGACTTCTTTGTAGCGCTTATTTGCCTTTCCGGCTTGCCTGGTTGGCCAAAAAGGGCGTATGCGTTTTTTCCTGAATATATTCAGGAAAAAACGCATACGCCCTTTTTGGCCAAGGGCATCATTGTCAACGCTTTGCCGCTTTTCATGTGCTTTCAAGGCGAGTCGAGTCTGCCTCCTGAAACCTGTTTCCTGCAATTCTGCCTTGCTTTCAAATCCTCCTCGTTGCCTTCCCTCAATATATTTGTGGACGAGAGTTATCATTTATAACTCTGCAGGTTTGTGAGTTGCAGTGCCCCTGAGCTCCATTTGTCAACTCGCTTTTTTGGGAGCTGGCCGCCAAAGCGCAGGATTGCTTCAGGCCGTATTCTGGTTCCGGGGGGCAGGCTGAGCCTGTGGTTCATTCTTCTTCCTGATGGGAAAATAGAGTGACCTGTGCCTGTCCCAACACCTAGAGCTAGTCTCTCATTGGTTCCCCCTCTTCCCGTTCATCCTCAGGCCAAATTGCGACCTGTATGAAACAGGAGGTTAAAGGTGCTGATTCTCCAAGTAGGGAGATTGTTAGTAGAGCGGCTGGAATGGCGAACCCGAGCACAAGGAGAGGAGAAATGAGGTGCGTTTGAGAAACCTTTCCCGATCACACGGTGTACCATCTTCTGGGTTTCCCACGCATGTTTTCGATGTAGGAAGATGCCCTTGAACCTGGAGATTTGGGACCCACGGCATGGGTACCACGCAGTATGACTTTAAAGGGTCTGCGTTTGCTCACCCAAGCTCACCAATCCTCTCAGCCCCAAGAGTGTCCAGCCTCATGTCTCATCCAGCTGTGGGTCTAGATATGGTCAATCCAGGTTGCATCAGAGCCCCTGAACGGATTTTGTAAGAATTTCTCTCTCTTTCGCTGTCTTTGTTTTATGGGTTTTTTTTTAAGTAATCTATTTTTATAATGGGGTTTAGCTGCTTTTCACTGCTGTGTTTATGCCGCTTTACACCCTCTTGATTCACTTCCAGAGAGAGATCAATACATAGGTTTTAAGACTCTTACTAGTCAGATATATTCTTGGGCGGTGAATAGGGGCTGTTGAGTCCAGTTCACTGAGCAGGGAGTAGGTCTTGTCTATTACGTATTTGGCTTGTGGAACGGTATCTGAGCTAATTTCAAACCCTTGTTTTATGCATCACCCCACCTCACCTTTCCCGTTAAGCAGCCATAGTGTGTTTTCTAACTGTGTGACTCTGTTCTGTTTTGTAATTCAGTTCAAGTGTAGCGATTTTGACATTCCCTCTATAAGTGATATCTTAGGATAAGTGTCTTTTTCTCTGTGACTTATTTCACTGAGAGTCATCGTACCTAAATCCACTCATCCTGCTGCTACTAGCCTTATGACATTGATTTCATGGCTGAGTGATATTCCATTGTGCCTAAGTACCACAACTTCTTTATCCATTTTTCGCTTTCCTGGGATATTGAAGGTGTACCGAAGTGGAGGTTCTTGGAAACAGAGCAGCCCTAAACTTTGGGGTGCCTGTGTCTTGTTGATTTTTAGGTTTCCCGATTTATACGCCCATGAGTGGAAGTGCCCTATGCTCTCTAAGCTGTGCTTATTACATGTTTCAGGACACACCGTACACTTCTCCAGAGTGGCTGTTGGCAATTTACAGCCCGCCCATCAGCGTAGCAAGGCTCCCATGTCTCCATGGCCTGTCCTGCATTTCTGGTTTTTACACTTTTTTCAGCATGGCCCTTTTGACCGATGGCAAGCGAGACTTCTTTGTAGCGCTGATTTGCCTTTCCGGCTTGCCTGGTTGGCCAAAAAGGGCGTATGCGTTTTTTCCTGAATATATTCAGGAAAAAACGCATACGCCCTTTTTGGCCAAGGGCATCATTGTCAACGCTTTGCCGCTTTTCATGTGCTTTCAAGGCGAGTCGAGTCTGCCTCCTGAAACCTGTTTCCTGCAATTCTGCCTTGCTTTCAAATCCTCCTCGTTGCCTTCCCTCAATATATTTGTGGACGAGAGTTATCATTTATAACTCTGCAGGTTTGTGAGTTGCAGTGCCCCTGAGCTCCATTTGTCAACTCGCTTTTTTGGGAGCTGGCCGCCAAAGCGCAGGATTGCTTCAGGCCGTATTCTGGTTCCGGGGGGCAGGCTGAGCCTGTGGTTCATTCTTCTTCCTGATGGGAAAATAGAGTGACCTGTGCCTGTCCCAACACCTAGAGCTAGTCTCTCATTGGTTCCCCCTCTTCCCGTTCATCCTCAGGCCAAATTGCGACCTGTATGAAACAGGAGGTTAAAGGTGCTGATTCTCCAAGTAGGGAGATTGTTAGTAGAGCGGCTGGAATGGCGAACCCGAGCACAAGGAGAGGAGAAATGAGGTGCGTTTGAGAAACCTTTCCCGATCACACGGTGTACCATCTTCTGGGTTTCCCACGCATGTTTTCGATGTAGGAAGATGCCCTTGAACCTGGAGATTTGGGACCCACGGCATGGGTACCACGCAGTATGACTTTAAAGGGTCTGCGTTTGCTCACCCAAGCTCACCAATCCTCTCAGCCCCAAGAGTGTCCAGCCTCATGTCTCATCCAGCTGTGGGTCTAGATATGGTCAATCCAGGTTGCATCAGAGCCCCTGAACGGATTTTGTAAGAATTTCTCTCTCTTTCGCTGTCTTTGTTTTATGGGTTTTTTTTTAAGTAATCTATTTTTATAATGGGGTTTAGCTGCTTTTCACTGCTGTGTTTATGCCGCTTTACACCCTCTTGATTCACTTCCAGAGAGAGATCAATACATAGGTTTTAAGACTCTTACTAGTCAGATATATTCTTGGGCGGTGAATAGGGGCTGTTGAGTCCAGTTCACTGAGCAGGGAGTAGGTCTTGTCTATTACGTATTTGGCTTGTGGAACGGTATCTGAGCTAATTTCAAACCCTTGTTTTATGCATCACCCCACCTCACCTTTCCCGTTAAGCAGCCATAGTGTGTTTTCTAACTGTGTGACTCTGTTCTGTTTTGTAATTCAGTTCAAGTGTAGCGATTTTGACATTCCCTCTATAAGTGATATCTTAGGATAAGTGTCTTTTTCTCTGTGACTTATTTCACTGAGAGTCATCGTACCTAAATCCACTCATCCTGCTGCTACTAGCCTTATGACATTGATTTCATGGCTGAGTGATATTCCATTGTGCCTAAGTACCACAACTTCTTTATCCATTTTTCGCTTTCCTGGGATATTGAAGGTGTACCGAAGTGGAGGTTCTTGGAAACAGAGCAGCCCTAAACTTTGGGGTGCCTGTGTCTTGTTGATTTTTAGGTTTCCCGATTTATACGCCCATGAGTGGAAGTGCCCTATGCTCTCTAAGCTGTGCTTATTACATGTTTCAGGACACACCGTACACTTCTCCAGAGTGGCTGTTGGCAATTTACAGCCCGCCCATCAGCGTAGCAAGGCTCCCATGTCTCCATGGCCTGTCCTGCATTTCTGGTTTTTACACTTTTTTCAGCATGGCCCTTTTGACCGATGGCAAGCGAGACTTCTTTGTAGCGCTGATTTGCCTTTCCGGCTTGCCTGGTTGGCCAAAAAGGGCGTATGCGTTTTTTCCTGAATATATTCAGGAAAAAACGCATACGCCCTTTTTGGCCAAGGGCATCATTGTCAACGCTTTGCCGCTTTTCATGTGCCTTCAAGGCGAGTCGAGTCTGCCTCCTGAAACCTGTTTCCTGCAATTCTGCCTTGCTTTCAAATCCTCCTCGTTGCCTTCCCTCAATATATTTGTGGACGAGAGTTATCATTTATAACTCTGCAGGTTTGTGAGTTGCAGTGCCCCTGAGCTCCATTTGTCAACTCGCTTTTTTGGGAGCTGGCCGCCAAAGCGCAGGATTGCTTCAGGCCGTATTCTGGTTCCGGGGGGCAGGCTGAGCCTGTGGTTCATTCTTCTTCCCGATGGGAAAATAGAGTGACCTGTGCCTGTCCCAACACCTAGAGCTAGTCTCTCATTGGTTCCCCCTCTTCCCGTTCATCCTCAGGCCAAATTGCGACCTGTATGAAACAGGAGGTTAAAGGTGCTGATTCTCCAAGTAGGGAGATTGTTAGTAGAGCGGCTGGAATGGCGAACCCGAGCACAAGGAGAGGAGAAATGAGGTGCGTTTGAGAAACCTTTCCCGATCACACGGTGTACCATCTTCTGGGTTTCCCACGCATGTTTTCGATGTAGGAAGATGCCCTTGAACCTGGAGATTTGGGACCCACGGCATGGGTACCACGCAGTATGACTTTAAAGGGTCTGCGTTTGCTCACCCAAGCTCACCAATCCTCTCAGCCCCAAGAGTGTCCAGCCTCATGTCTCATCCAGCTGTGGGTCTAGATATGGTCAATCCAGGTTGCATCAGAGCCCCTGAACGGATTTTGTAAGAATTTCTCTCTCTTTCGCTGTCTTTGTTTTATGGGTTTTTTTTTAAGTAATCTATTTTTATAATGGGGTTTAGCTGCTTTTCACTGCTGTGTTTATGCCGCTTTACACCCTCTTGATTCACTTCCAGAGAGAGATCAATACATAGGTTTTAAGACTCTTACTAGTCAGATATATTCTTGGGCGGTGAATAGGGGCTGTTGAGTCCAGTTCACTGAGCAGGGAGTAGGTCTTGTCTATTACATATTTGGCTTGTGGAACGGTATCTGAGCTAATTTCAAACCCTTGTTTTATGCATCACCCCACCTCACCTTTCCCGTTAAGCAGCCATAGTGTGTTTTCTAAATGTGTGACTCTGTTCTGTTTTGTAATTCAGTTCAAGTGTAGCGATTTTGACATTCCCTCTATAAGTGATATCTTAGGATAAGTGTCTTTTTCTCTGTGACTTATTTCACTGAGAGTCATCGTACCTAAATCCACTCATCCTGCTGCTACTAGCCTTATGACATTGATTTCATGGCTGAGTGATATTCCATTGTGCCTAAGTACCACAACTTCTTTATCCATTTTTCGCTTTCCTGGGATATTGAAGGTGTACCGAAGTGGAGGTTCTTGGAAACAGAGCAGCCCTAAACTTTGGGGTGCCTGTGTCTTGTTGATTTTTAGGTTTCCCGATTTATACGCCCATGAGTGGAAGTGCCCTATGCTCTCTAAGCTGTGCTTATTACATGTTTCAGGACACACCGTACACTTCTCCAGAGTGGCTGTTGGCAATTTACAGCCCGCCCATCAGCGTAGCAAGGCTCCCATGTCTCCATGGCCTGTCCTGCATTTCTGGTTTTTACACTTTTTTCAGCATGGCCCTTTTGACCGATGGCAAGCGAGACTTCTTTGTAGCGCTGATTTGCCTTTCCGGCTTGCCTGGTTGGCCAAAAAGGGCGTATGCGTTTTTTCCTGAATATATTCAGGAAAAAACGCATACGCCCTTTTTGGCCAAGGGCATCATTGTCAACGCTTTGCCGCTTTTCATGTGCCTTCAAGGCGAGTCGAGTCTGCCTCCTGAAACCTGTTTCCTGCAATTCTGCCTTGCTTTCAAATCCTCCTCGTTGCCTTCCCTCAATATATTTGTGGACAAGAGTTATCATTTATAACTCTGCAGGTTTGTGAGTTGCAGTGCCCCTGAGCTCCATTTGTCAACTCGCTTTTTTGGGAGCTGGCCGCCAAAGCGCAGGATTGCTTCAGGCCGTATTCTGGTTCCGGGGGGCAGGCTGAGCCTGTGGTTCATTCTTCTTCCCGATGGGAAAATAGAGTGACCTGTGCCTGTCCCAACACCTAGAGCTAGTCTCTCATTGGTTCCCCCTCTTCCGGTTCATCCTCAGGCCAAATTGCGACCTGTATGAAACAGGAGGTTAAAGGTGCTGATTCTCCAAGTAGGGAGATTGTTAGTAGAGCGGCTGGAATGGCGAACCCGAGCACAAGGAGAGGAGAAATGAGGTGCGTTTGAGAAACCTTTCCCGATCACACGGTGTACCATCTTCTGGGTTTCCCACGCATGTTTTCGATGTAGGAAGATGCCCTTGAACCTGGAGATTTGGGACCCACGGCATGGGTACCACGCAGTATGACTTTAAAGGGTCTGCGTTTGCTCACCCAAGCTCACCAATCCTCTCAGCCCCAAGAGTGTCCAGCCTCATGTCTCATCCAGCTGTGGGTCTAGATATGGTCAATCCAGGTTGCATCAGAGCCCCTGAACGGATTTTGTAAGAATTTCTCTCTCTTTCGCTGTCTTTGTTTTATGGGGTTTTTTTTAAGTAATCTATTTTTATAATGGGGTTTAGCTGCTTTTCACTGCTGTGTTTATGCCGCTTTACACCCTCTTGATTCACTTCCAGAGAGAGATCAATACATAGGTTTTAAGACTCTTACTAGTCAGATATATTCTTGGGCGGTGAATAGGGGCTGTTGAGTCCAGTTCACTGAGCAGGGAGTAGGTCTTGTCTATTACGTATTTGGCTTGTGGAACGGTATCTGAGCTAATTTCAAACCCTTGTTTTATGCATCACCCCACCTCACCTTTCCCGTTAAGCAGCCATAGTGTGTTTTCTAACTGTGTGACTCTGTTCTGTTTTGTAATTCAGTTCAAGTGTAGCGATTTTGACATTCCCTCTATAAGTGATATCTTAGGATAAGTGTCTTTTTCTCTGTGACTTATTTCACTGAGAGTCATCGTACCTAAATCCACTCATCCTGCTGCTACTAGCCTTATGACATTGATTTCATGGCTGAGTGATATTCCATTGTGCCTAAGTACCACAACTTCTTTATCCATTTTTCGCTTTCCTGGGATATTGAAGGTGTACCGAAGTGGAGGTTCTTGGAAACAGAGCAGCCCTAAACTTTGGGGTGCCTGTGTCTTGTTGATTTTTAGGTTTCCCGATTTATACGCCCATGAGTGGAAGTGCCCTATGCTCTCTAAGCTGTGCTTATTACATGTTTCAGGACACACCGTACACTTCTCCAGAGTGTCTGTTGGCAATTTACAGCCCGCCCATCAGCGTAGCAAGGCTCCCATGTCTCCATGGCCTGTCCTGCATTTCTGGCTTTTACACTTTTTTCAGCATGGCCCTTTTGACCGATGGCAAGCGAGACTTCTTTGTAGCGCTGATTTGCCTTTCCGGCTTGCCTGGTTGGCCAAAAAGGGCGTATGCGTTTTTTCCTGAATATATTCAGGAAAAAACGCATACGCCCTTTTTGGCCAAGGGCATCATTGTCAACGCTTTGCCGCTTTTCATGTGCCTTCAAGGCGAGTCGAGTCTGCCTCCTGAAACCTGTTTCCTGCAATTCTGCCTTGCTTTCAAATCCTCCTCGTTGCCTTCCCTCAATATATTTGTGGACGAGAGTTATCATTTATAACTCTGCAGGTTTGTGAGTTGCAGTGCCCCTGAGCTCCATTTGTCAACTCGCTTTTTTGGGAGCTGGCCGCCAAAGCGCAGGATTGCTTCAGGCCGTATTCTGGTTCCGGGGGGCAGGCTGAGCCTGTGGTTCATTCTTCTTCCCGATGGGAAAATAGAGTGACCTGTGCCTGTCCCAACACCTAGAGCTAGTCTCTCATTGTTTCCCCCTCTTCCGGTTCATCCTCAGGCCAAATTGCGACCTGTATGAAACAGGAGGTTAAAGGTGCTGATTCTCCAAGTAGGGAGATTGTTAGTAGAGCGGCTGGAATGGCGAACCCGAGCACAAGGAGAGGAGAAATGAGGTGCGTTTGAGAAACCTTTCCCGATCACACGGTGTACCATCTTCTGGGTTTCCCACGCATGTTTTCGATGTAGGAAGATGCCCTTGAACCTGGAGATTTGGGACCCACGGCATGGGTACCACGCAGTATGACTTTAAAGGGTCTGCGTTTGCTCACCCAAGCTCACCAATCCTCTCAGCCCCAAGAGTGTCCAGCCTCATGTCTCATCCAGCTGTGGGTCTAGATATGGTCAATCCAGGTTGCATCAGAGCCCCTGAACGGATTTTGTAAGAATTTCTCTCTCTTTCGCTGTCTTTGTTTTATGGGGTTTTTTTTAAGTAATCTATTTTTATAATGGGGTTTAGCTGCTTTTCACTGCTGTGTTTATGCCGCTTTACACCCTCTTGATTCACTTCCAGAGAGAGATCAATACATAGGTTTTAAGACTCTTACTAGTCAGATATATTCTTGGGCGGTGAATAGGGGCTGTTGAGTCCAGTTCACTGAGCAGGGAGTAGGTCTTGTCTATTACATATTTGGCTTGTGGAACGGTATCTGAGCTAATTTCAAACCCTTGTTTTATGCATCACCCCACCTCACCTTTCCCGTTAAGCAGCCATAGTGTGTTTTCTAAATGTGTGACTCTGTTCTGTTTTGTAATTCAGTTCAAGTGTAGCGATTTTGACATTCCCTCTATAAGTGATATCTTAGGATAAGTGTCTTTTTCTCTGTGACTTATTTCACTGAGAGTCATCGTACCTAAATCCACTCATCCTGCTGCTACTAGCCTTATGACATTGATTTCATGGCTGAGTGATATTCCATTGTGCCTAAGTACCACAACTTCTTTATCCATTTTTCGCTTTCCTGGGATATTGAAGGTGTACCGAAGTGGAGGTTCTTGGAAACAGAGCAGCCCTAAACTTTGGGGTGCCTGTGTCTTGTTGATTTTTAGGTTTCCCGATTTATACGCCCATGAGTGGAAGTGCCCTATGCTCTCTAAGCTGTGCTTATTACATGTTTCAGGACACACCGTACACTTCTCCAGAGTGGCTGTTGGCAATTTACAGCCCGCCCATCAGCGTAGCAAGGCTCCCATGTCTCCATGGCCTGTCCTGCATTTCTGGTTTTTACACTTTTTTCAGCATGGCCCTTTTGACCGATGGCAAGCGAGACTTCTTTGTAGCACTGATTTGCCTTTCCGGCTTGCCTGGTTGGCCAAAAAGGGCGTATGCGTTTTTTCCTGAATATATTCAGGAAAAAACGCATACGCCCTTTTTGGCCAAGGGCATCATTGTCAACGCTTTGCCGCTTTTCATGTGCCTTCAAGGCGAGTCGAGTCTGCCTCCTGAAACCTGTTTCCTGCAATTCTGCCTTGCTTTCAAATCCTCCTCGTTGCCTTCCCTCAATATATTTGTGGACGAGAGTTATCATTTATAACTCTGCAGGTTTGTGAGTTGCAGTGCCCCTGAGCTCCATTTGTCAACTCGCTTTTTTGGGAGCTGGCCGCCAAAGCGCAGGATTGCTTCAGGCCGTATTCTGGTTCCGGGGGGCAGGCTGAGCCTGTGGTTCATTCTTCTTCCCGATGGGAAAATAGAGTGACCTGTGCCTGTCCCAACACCTAGAGCTAGTCTCTCATTGGTTCCCCCTCTTCCCGTTCATCCTCAGGCCAAATTGCGACCTGTATGAAACAGGAGGTTAAAGGTGCTGATTCTCCAAGTAGGGAGATTGTTAGTAGAGCGGCTGGAATGGCGAACCCGAGCACAAGGAGAGGAGAAATGAGGTGCGTTTGAGAAACCTTTCCCGATCACACGGTGTACCATCTTCTGGGTTTCCCACGCATGTTTTCGATGTAGGAAGATGCCCTTGAACCTGGAGATTTGGGACCCACGGCATGGGTACCACGCAGTATGACTTTAAAGGGTCTGCGTTTGCTCACCCAAGCTCACCAATCCTCTCAGCCCCAAGAGTGTCCAGCCTCATGTCTCATCCAGCTGTGGGTCTAGATATGGTCAATCCAGGTTGCATCAGAGCCCCTGAACGGATTTTGTAAGAATTTCTCTCTCTTTCGCTGTCTTTGTTTTATGGGGTTTTTTTTAAGTAATCTATTTTTATAATGGGGTTTAGCTGCTTTTCACTGCTGTGTTTATGCCGCTTTACACCCTCTTGATTCACTTCCAGAGAGAGATCAATACATAGGTTTTAAGACTCTTACTAGTCAGATATATTCTTGGGCGGTGAATAGGGGCTGTTGAGTCCAGTTCACTGAGCAGGGAGTAGGTCTTGTCTATTACGTATTTGGCTTGTGGAACGGTATCTGAGCTAATTTCAAACCCTTGTTTTATGCATCACCCCACCTCACCTTTCCCGTTAAGCAGCCATAGTGTGTTTTCTAACTGTGTGACTCTGTTCTGTTTTGTAATTCAGTTCAAGTGTAGCGATTTTGACATTCCCTCTATAAGTGATATCTTAGGATAAGTGTCTTTTTCTCTGTGACTTATTTCACTGAGAGTCATCGTACCTAAATCCACTCATCCTGCTGCTACTAGCCTTATGACATTGATTTCATGGCTGAGTGATATTCCATTGTGCCTAAGTACCACAACTTCTTTATCCATTTTTCGCTTTCCTGGGATATTGAAGGTGTACCGAAGTGGAGGTTCTTGGAAACAGAGCAGCCCTAAACTTTGGGGTGCCTGTGTCTTGTTGATTTTTAGGTTTCCCGATTTATACGCCCATGAGTGGAAGTGCCCTATGCTCTCTAAGCTGTGCTTATTACATGTTTCAGGACACACCGTACACTTCTCCAGAGTGTCTGTTGGCAATTTACAGCCCGCCCATCAGCGTAGCAAGGCTCCCATGTCTCCATGGCCTGTCCTGCATTTCTGGCTTTTACACTTTTTTCAGCATGGCCCTTTTGACCGATGGCAAGCGAGACTTCTTTGTAGCGCTGATTTGCCTTTCCGGCTTGCCTGGTTGGCCAAAAAGGGCGTATGCGTTTTTTCCTGAATATATTCAGGAAAAAACGCATACGCCCTTTTTGGCCAAGGGCATCATTGTCAACGCTTTGCCGCTTTTCATGTGCCTTCAAGGCGAGTCGAGTCTGCCTCCTGAAACCTGTTTCCTGCAATTCTGCCTTGCTTTCAAATCCTCCTCGTTGCCTTCCCTCAATATATTTGTGGACGAGAGTTATCATTTATAACTCTGCAGGTTTGTGAGTTGCAGTGCCCCTGAGCTCCATTTGTCAACTCGCTTTTTTGGGAGCTGGCCGCCAAAGCGCAGGATTGCTTCAGGCCGTATTCTGGTTCCGGGGGGCAGGCTGAGCCTGTGGTTCATTCTTCTTCCCGATGGGAAAATAGAGTGACCTGTGCCTGTCCCAACACCTAGAGCTAGTCTCTCATTGGTTCCCCCTCTTCCCGTTCATCCTCAGGCCAAATTGCGACCTGTATGAAACAGGAGGTTAAAGGTGCTGATTCTCCAAGTAGGGAGATTGTTAGTAGAGCGGCTGGAATGGCGAACCCGAGCACAAGGAGAGGAGAAATGAGGTGCGTTTGAGAAACCTTTCCCGATCACACGGTGTACCATCTTCTGGGTTTCCCACGCATGTTTTCGATGTAGGAAGATGCCCTTGAACCTGGAGATTTGGGACCCACGGCATGGGTACCACGCAGTATGACTTTAAAGGGTCTGCGTTTGCTCACCCAAGCTCACCAATCCTCTCAGCCCCAAGAGTGTCCAGCCTCATGTCTCATCCAGCTGTGGGTCTAGATATGGTCAATCCAGGTTGCATCAGAGCCCCTGAACGGATTTTGTAAGAATTTCTCTCTCTTTCACTGTCTTTGTTTTATGGGTTTTTTTTTAAGTAATCTATTTTTATAATGGGGTTTAGCTGCTTTTCACTGCTGTGTTTATGCAGCTTTACACCCTCTTGATTCACTTCCAGAGAGAGATCAATACATAGGTTTTAAGACTCTTACTAGTCAGATATATTCTTGGGCGGTGAATAGGGGCTGTTGAGTCCAGTTCACTGAGCAGGGAGTAGGTCTTGTCTATTACATATTTGGCTTGTGGAACGGTATCTGAGCTAATTTCAAACCCTTGTTTTATGCATCACCCCACCTCACCTTTCCCGTTAAGCAGCCATAGTGTGTTTTCTAACTGTGTGACTCTGTTCTGTTTTGTAATTCAGTTCAAGTGTAGCGATTTTGACATTCCCTCTATAAGTGATATCTTAGGATAAGTGTCTTTTTCTCTGTGACTTATTTCACTGAGAGTCATCGTACCTAAATCCACTCATCCTGCTGCTACTAGCCTTATGACATTGATTTCATGGCTGAGTGATATTCCATTGTGCCTAAGTACCACAACTTCTTTATCCATTTTTCGCTTTCCTGGGATATTGAAGGTGTACCGAAGTGGAGGTTCTTGGAAACAGAGCAGCCCTAAACTTTGGGGTGCCTGTGTCTTGTTGATTTTTAGGTTTCCCGATTTATACGCCCATGAGTGGAAGTGCCCTATGCTCTCTAAGCTGTGCTTATTACATGTTTCAGGACACACCGTACACTTCTCCAGAGTGGCTGTTGGCAATTTACAGCCCGCCCATCAGCGTAGCAAGGCTCCCATGTCTCCATGGCCTGTCCTGCATTTCTGGTTTTTACACTTTTTTCAGCATGGCCCTTTTGACCGATGGCAAGCGAGACTTCTTTGTAGCGCTGATTTGCCTTTCCGGCTTGCCTGGTTGGCCAAAAAGGGCGTATGCGTTTTTTCCTGAATATATTCAGGAAAAAACGCATACGCCCTTTTTGGCCAAGGGCATCATTGTCAACGCTTTGCCGCTTTTCATGTGCCTTCAAGGCGAGTCGAGTCTGCCTCCTGAAACCTGTTTCCTGCAATTCTGCCTTGCTTTCAAATCCTCCTCGTTGCCTTCCCTCAATATATTTGTGGACGAGAGTTATCATTTATAACTCTGCAGGTTTGTGAGTTGCAGTGCCCCTGAGCTCCATTTGTCAACTCGCTTTTTTGGGAGCTGGCCGCCAAAGCGCAGGATTGCTTCAGGCCGTATTCTGGTTCCGGGGGGCAGGCTGAGCCTGTGGTTCATTCTTCTTCCCGATGGGAAAATAGAGTGACCTGTGCCTGTCCCAACACCTAGAGCTAGTCTCTCATTGGTTCCCCCTCTTCCCGTTCATCCTCAGGCCAAATTGCGACCTGTATGAAACAGGAGGTTAAAGGTGCTGATTCTCCAAGTAGGGAGATTGTTAGTAGAGCGGCTGGAATGGCGAACCCGAGCACAAGGAGAGGAGAAATGAGGTGCGTTTGAGAAACCTTTCCCGATCACACGGTGTACCATCTTCTGGGTTTCCCACGCATGTTTTCGATGTAGGAAGATGCCCTTGAACCTGGAGATTTGGGACCCACGGCATGGGTACCACGCAGTATGACTTTAAAGGGTCTGCGTTTGCTCACCCAAGCTCACCAATCCTCTCAGCCCCAAGAGTGTCCAGCCTCATGTCTCATCCAGCTGTGGGTCTAGATATGGTCAATCCAGGTTGCATCAGAGCCCCTGAACGGATTTTGTAAGAATTTCTCTCTCTTTCGCTGTCTTTGTTTTATGGGGTTTTTTTTAAGTAATCTATTTTTATAATGGGGTTTAGCTGCTTTTCACTGCTGTGTTTATGCCGCTTTACACCCTCTTGATTCACTTCCAGAGAGAGATCAATACATAGGTTTTAAGACTCTTACTAGTCAGATATATTCTTGGGCGGTGAATAGGGGCTGTTGAGTCCAGTTCACTGAGCAGGGAGTAGGTCTTGTCTATTACATATTTGGCTTGTGGAACGGTATCTGAGCTAATTTCAAACCCTTGTTTTATGCATCACCCCACCTCACCTTTCCCGTTAAGCAGCCATAGTGTGTTTTCTAAATGTGTGACTCTGTTCTGTTTTGTAATTCAGTTCAAGTGTAGCGAATTTGACATTCCCTCTATAAGTGATATCTTAGGATAAGTGTCTTTTTCTCTGTGACTTATTTCACTGAGAGTCATCGTACCTAAATCCACTCATCCTGCTGCTACTAGCCTTATGACATTGATTTCATGGCTGAGTGATATTCCATTGTGCCTAAGTACCACAACTTCTTTATCCATTTTTCGCTTTCCTGGGATATTGAAGGTGTACCGAAGTGGAGGTTCTTGGAAACAGAGCAGCCCTAAACTTTGGGGTGCCTGTGTCTTGTTGATTTTTAGGTTTCCCGATTTATACGCCCATGAGTGGAAGTGCCCTATGCTCTCTAAGCTGTGCTTATTACATGTTTCAGGACACACCGTACGCTTCTCCAGAGTGGCTGTTGGCAATTTACAGCCCGCCCATCAGCGTAGCAAGGCTCCCATGTCTCCATGGCCTGTCCTGCATTTCTGGTTTTTACACTTTTTTCAGCATGGCCCTTTTGACCGATGGCAAGCGAGACTTCTTTGTAGCGCTGATTTGCCTTTCCGGCTTGCCTGGTTGGCCAAAAAGGGCGTATGCGTTTTTTCCTGAATATATTCAGGAAAAAACGCATACGCCCTTTTTGGCCAAGGGCATCATTGTCAACGCTTTGCCGCTTTTCATGTGCCTTCAAGGCGAGTCGAGTCTGCCTCCTGAAACCTGTTTCCTGCAATTCTGCCTTGCTTTCAAATCCTCCTCGTTGCCTTCCCTCAATATATTTGTGGACGAGAGTTATCATTTATAACTCTGCAGGTTTGTGAGTTGCAGTGCCCCTGAGCTCCATTTGTCAACTCGCTTTTTTGGGAGCTGGCCGCCAAAGCGCAGGATTGCTTCAGGCCGTATTCTGGTTCCGGGGGGCAGGCTGAGCCTGTGGTTCATTCTTCTTCCCGATGGGAAAATAGAGTGACCTGTGCCTGTCCCAACACCTAGAGCTAGTCTCTCATTGGTTCCCCCTCTTCCGGTTCATCCTCAGGCCAAATTGCGACCTGTATGAAACAGGAGGTTAAAGGTGCTGATTCTCCAAGTAGGGAGATTGTTAGTAGAGCGGCTGGAATGGCGAACCCGAGCACAAGGAGAGGAGAAATGAGGTGCGTTTGAGAAACCTTTCCCGATCACACGGTGTACCATCTTCTGGGTTTCCCACGCATGTTTTCGATGTAGGAAGATGCCCTTGAACCTGGAGATTTGGGACCCACGGCATGGGTACCACGCAGTATGACTTTAAAGGGTCTGCGTTTGCTCACCCAAGCTCACCAATCCTCTCAGCCCCAAGAGTGTCCAGCCTCATGTCTCATCCAGCTGTGGGTCTAGATATGGTCAATCCAGGTTGCATCAGAGCCCCTGAACGGATTTTGTAAGAATTTCTCTCTCTTTCGCTGTCTTTGTTTTATGGGGTTTTTTTTAAGTAATCTATTTTTATAATGGGGTTTAGCTGCTTTTCACTGCTGTGTTTATGCCGCTTTACACCCTCTTGATTCACTTCCAGAGAGAGATCAATACATAGGTTTTAAGACTCTTACTAGTCAGATATATTCTTGGGCGGTGAATAGGGGCTGTTGAGTCCAGTTCACTGAGCAGGGAGTAGGTCTTTTCTATTACGTATTTGGCTTGTGGAACGGTATCTGAGCTAATTTCAAACCCTTGTTTTATGCATCACCCCACCTCACCTTTCCCGTTAAGCAGCCATAGTGTGTTTTCTAACTGTGTGACTCTGTTCTGTTTTGTAATTCAGTTCAAGTGTAGCGATTTTGACATTCCCTCTATAAGTGATATCTTAGGATAAGTGTCTTTTTCTCTGTGACTTATTTCACTGAGAGTCATCGTACCTAAATCCACTCATCCTGCTGCTACTAGCCTTATGACATTGATTTCATGGCTGAGTGATATTCCATTGTGCCTAAGTACCACAACTTCTTTATCCATTTTTCGCTTTCCTGGGATATTGAAGGTGTACCGAAGTGGAGGTTCTTGGAAACAGAGCAGCCCTAAACTTTGGGGTGCCTGTGTCTTGTTGATTTTTAGGTTTCCCGATTTATACGCCCATGAGTGGAAGTGCCCTATGCTCTCTAAGCTGTGCTTATTACATGTTTCAGGACACACCGTACACTTCTCCAGAGTGGCTGTTGGCAATTTACAGCCCGCCCATCAGCGTAGCAAGGCTCCCATGTCTCCATGGCCTGTCCTGCATTTCTGGCTTTTACACTTTTTTCAGCATGGCCCTTTTGACCGATGGCAAGCGAGACTTCTTTGTAGCGCTGATTTGCCTTTCCGGCTTGCCTGGTTGGCCAAAAAGGGCGTATGCGTTTTTTCCTGAATATATTCAGGAAAAAACGCATACGCCCTTTTTGGCCAAGGGCATCATTGTCAACGCTTTGCCGCTTTTCATGTGCCTTCAAGGCGAGTCGAGTCTGCCTCCTGAAACCTGTTTCCTGCAATTCTGCCTTGCTTTCAAATCCTCCTCGTTGCCTTCCCTCAATATATTTGTGGACGAGAGTTATCATTTATAACTCTGCAGGTTTGTGAGTTGCAGTGCCCCTGAGCTCCATTTGTCAACTCGCTTTTTTGGGAGCTGGCCGCCAAAGCGCAGGATTGCTTCAGGCCGTATTCTGGTTCCGGGGGGCAGGCTGAGCCTGTGGTTCATTCTTCTTCCTGATGGGAAAATAGAGTGACCTGTGCCTGTCCCAACACCTAGAGCTAGTCTCTCATTGGTTCCCCCTCTTCCCGTTCATCCTCAGGCCAAATTGCGACCTGTATGAAACAGGAGGTTAAAGGTGCTGATTCTCCAAGTAGGGAGATTGTTAGTAGAGCGGCTGGAATGGCGAACCCGAGCACAAGGAGAGGAGAAATGAGGTGCGTTTGAGAAACCTTTCCCGATCACACGGTGTACCATCTTCTGGGTTTCCCACGCATGTTTTCGATGTAGGAAGATGCCCTTGAACCTGGAGATTTGGGACCCACGGCATGGGTACCACGCAGTATGACTTTAAAGGGTCTGCGTTTGCTCACCCAAGCTCACCAATCCTCTCAGCCCCAAGAGTGTCCAGCCTCATGTCTCATCCAGCTGTGGGTCTAGATATGGTCAATCCAGGTTGCATCAGAGCCCCTGAACGGATTTTGTAAGAATTTCTCTCTCTTTCGCTGTCTTTGTTTTATGGGTTTTTTTTTAAGTAATCTATTTTTATAATGGGGTTTAGCTGCTTTTCACTGCTGTGTTTATGCCGCTTTACACCCTCTTGATTCACTTCCAGAGAGAGATCAATACATAGGTTTTAAGACTCTTACTAGTCAGATATATTCTTGGGCGGTGAATAGGGGCTGTTGAGTCCAGTTCACTGAGCAGGGAGTAGGTCTTGTCTATTACATATTTGGCTTGTGGAACGGTATCTGAGCTAATTTCAAACCCTTGTTTTATGCATCACCCCACCTCACCTTTCCCGTTAAGCAGCCATAGTGTGTTTTCTAACTGTGTGACTCTGTTCTGTTTTGTAATTCAGTTCAAGTGTAGCGATTTTGACATTCCCTCTATAAGTGATATCTTAGGATAAGTGTCTTTTTCTCTGTGACTTATTTCACTGAGAGTCATCGTACCTAAATCCACTCATCCTGCTGCTACTAGCCTTATGACATTGATTTCATGGCTGAGTGATATTCCATTGTGCCTAAGTACCACAACTTCTTTATCCATTTTTCGCTTTCCTGGGATATTGAAGGTGTACCGAAGTGGAGGTTCTTGGAAACAGAGCAGCCCTAAACTTTGGGGTGCCTGTGTCTTGTTGATTTTTAGGTTTCCCGATTTATACGCCCATGAGTGGAAGTGCCCTATGCTCTCTAAGCTGTGCTTATTACATGTTTCAGGACACACCGTACGCTTCTCCAGAGTGGCTGTTGGCAATTTACAGCCCGCCCATCAGCGTAGCAAGGCTCCCATGTCTCCATGGCCTGTCCTGCATTTCTGGTTTTTACACTTTTTTCAGCATGGCCCTTTTGACCGATGGCAAGCGAGACTTCTTTGTAGCGCTGATTTGCCTTTCCGGCTTGCCTGGTTGGCCAAAAAGGGCGTATGCGTTTTTTCCTGAATATATTCAGGAAAAAACGCATACGCCCTTTTTGGCCAAGGGCATCATTGTCAACGCTTTGCCGCTTTTCATGTGCCTTCAAGGCGAGTCGAGTCTGCCTCCTGAAACCTGTTTCCTGCAATTCTGCCTTGCTTTCAAATCCTCCTCGTTGCCTTCCCTCAATATATTTGTGGACGAGAGTTATCATTTATAACTCTGCAGGTTTGTGAGTTGCAGTGCCCCTGAGCTCCATTTGTCAACTCGCTTTTTTGGGAGCTGGCCGCCAAAGCGCAGGATTGCTTCAGGCCGTATTCTGGTTCCGGGGGGCAGGCTGAGCCTGTGGTTCATTCTTCTTCCCGATGGGAAAATAGAGTGACCTGTGCCTGTCCCAACACCTAGAGCTAGTCTCTCATTTGTTCCCCCTCTTCCCGTTCATCCTCAGGCCAAATTGCGACCTGTATGAAACAGGAGGTTAAAGGTGCTGATTCTCCAAGTAGGGAGATTGTTAGTAGAGCGGCTGGAATGGCGAACCCGAGCACAAGGAGAGGAGAAATGAGGTGCGTTTGAGAAACCTTTCCCGATCACACGGTGTACCATCTTCTGGGTTTCCCACGCATGTTTTCGATGTAGGAAGATGCCCTTGAACCTGGAGATTTGGGACCCACGGCATGGGTACCACGCAGTATGACTTTAAAGGGTCTGCGTTTGCTCACCCAAGCTCACCAATCCTCTCAGCCCCAAGAGTGTCCAGCCTCATGTCTCATCCAGCTGTGGGTCTAGATATGGTCAATCCAGGTTGCATCAGAGCCCCTGAACGGATTTTGTAAGAATTTCTCTCTCTTTCGCTGTCTTTGTTTTATGGGTTTTTTTTTAAGTAATCTATTTTTATAATGGGGTTTAGCTGCTTTTCACTGCTGTGTTTATGCCGCTTTACACCCTCTTGATTCACTTCCAGAGAGAGATCAATACATAGGTTTTAAGACTCTTACTAGTCAGATATATTCTTGGGCGGTGAATAGGGGCTGTTGAGTCCAGTTCACTGAGCAGGGAGTAGGTCTTGTCTATTACGTATTTGGCTTGTGGAACGGTATCTGAGCTAATTTCAAACCCTTGTTTTATGCATCACCCCACCTCACCTTTCCCGTTAAGCAGCCATAGTGTGTTTTCTAACTGTGTGACTCTGTTCTGTTTTGTAATTCAGTTCAAGTGTAGCGATTTTGACATTCCCTCTATAAGTGATATCTTAGGATAAGTGTCTTTTTCTCTGTGACTTATTTCACTGAGAGTCATCGTACCTAAATCCACTCATCCTGCTGCTACTAGCCTTATGACATTGATTTCATGGCTGAGTGATATTCCATTGTGCCTAAGTACCACAACTTCTTTATCCATTTTTCGCTTTCCTGGGATATTGAAGGTGTACCGAAGTGGAGGTTCTTGGAAACAGAGCAGCCCTAAACTTTGGGGTGCCTGTGTCTTGTTGATTTTTAGGTTTCCCGATTTATACGCCCATGAGTGGAAGTGCCCTATGCTCTCTAAGCTGTGCTTATTACATGTTTCAGGACACACCGTACACTTCTCCAGAGTGGCTGTTGGCAATTTACAGCCCGCCCATCAGCGTAGCAAGGCTCCCATGTCTCCATGGCCTGTCCTGCATTTCTGGTTTTTACACTTTTTTCAGCATGGCCCTTTTGACCGATGGCAAGCGAGACTTCTTTGTAGCACTGATTTGCCTTTCCGGCTTGCCTGGTTGGCCAAAAAGGGCGTATGCGTTTTTTCCTGAATATATTCAGGAAAAAACGCATACGCCCTTTTTGGCCAAGGGCATCATTGTCAACGCTTTGCCGCTTTTCATGTGCCTTCAAGGCGAGTCGAGTCTGCCTCCTGAAACCTGTTTCCTGCAATTCTGCCTTGCTTTCAAATCCTCCTCGTTGCCTTCCCTCAATATATTTGTGGACGAGAGTTATCATTTATAACTCTGCAGGTTTGTGAGTTGCAGTGCCCCTGAGCTCCATTTGTCAACTCGCTTTTTTGGGAGCTGGCCGCCAAAGCGCAGGATTGCTTCAGGCCGTATTCTGGTTCCGGGGGGCAGGCTGAGCCTGTGGTTCATTCTTCTTCCCGATGGGAAAATAGAGTGACCTGTGCCTGTCCCAACACCTAGAGCTAGTCTCTCATTGGTTCCCCCTCTTCCCGTTCATCCTCAGGCCAAATTGCGACCTGTATGAAACAGGAGGTTAAAGGTGCTGATTCTCCAAGTAGGGAGATTGTTAGTAGAGCGGCTGGAATGGCGAACCCGAGCACAAGGAGAGGAGAAATGAGGTGCGTTTGAGAAACCTTTCCCGATCACACGGTGTACCATCTTCTGGGTTTCCCACGCATGTTTTCGATGTAGGAAGATGCCCTTGAACCTGGAGATTTGGGACCCACGGCATGGGTACCACGCAGTATGACTTTAAAGGGTCTGCGTTTGCTCACCCAAGCTCACCAATCCTCTCAGCCCCAAGAGTGTCCAGCCTCATGTCTCATCCAGCTGTGGGTCTAGATATGGTCAATCCAGGTTGCATCAGAGCCCCTGAACGGATTTTGTAAGAATTTCTCTCTCTTTCGCTGTCTTTGTTTTATGGGGTTTTTTTTAAGTAATCTATTTTTATAATGGGGTTTAGCTGCTTTTCACTGCTGTGTTTATGCCGCTTTACACCCTCTTGATTCACTTCCAGAGAGAGATCAATACATAGGTTTTAAGACTCTTACTAGTCAGATATATTCTTGGGCGGTGAATAGGGGCTGTTGAGTCCAGTTCACTGAGCAGGGAGTAGGTCTTGTCTATTACATATTTGGCTTGTGGAACGGTATCTGAGCTAATTTCAAACCCTTGTTTTATGCATCACCCCACCTCACCTTTCCCGTTAAGCAGCCATAGTGTGTTTTCTAAATGTGTGACTCTGTTCTGTTTTGTAATTCAGTTCAAGTGTAGCGAATTTGACATTCCCTCTATAAGTGATATCTTAGGATAAGTGTCTTTTTCTCTGTGACTTATTTCACTGAGAGTCATCGTACCTAAATCCACTCATCCTGCTGCTACTAGCCTTATGACATTGATTTCATGGCTGAGTGATATTCCATTGTGCCTAAGTACCACAACTTCTTTATCCATTTTTCGCTTTCCTGGGATATTGAAGGTGTACCGAAGTGGAGGTTCTTGGAAACAGAGCAGCCCTAAACTTTGGGGTGCCTGTGTCTTGTTGATTTTTAGGTTTCCCGATTTATACGCCCATGAGTGGAAGTGCCCTATGCTCTCTAAGCTGTGCTTATTACATGTTTCAGGACACACCGTACACTTCTCCAGAGTGGCTGTTGGCAATTTACATCCCGCCCATCAGCGTAGCAAGGCTCCCATGTCTCCATGGCCTGTCCTGCATTTCTGGTTTTTACACTTTTTTCAGCATGGCCCTTTTGACCGATGGCAAGCGAGACTTCTTTGTAGCGCTGATTTGCCTTTCCGGCTTGCCTGGTTGGCCAAAAAGGGCGTATGCGTTTTTTCCTGAATATATTCAGGAAAAAACGCATACGCCCTTTTTGGCCAAGGGCATCATTGTCAACGCTTTGCCGCTTTTCATGTGCCTTCAAGGCGAGTCGAGTCTGCCTCCTGAAACCTGTTTCCTGCAATTCTGCCTTGCTTTCAAATCCTCCTCGTTGCCTTCCCTCAATATATTTGTGGACGAGAGTTATCATTTATAACTCTGCAGGTTTGTGAGTTGCAGTGCCCCTGAGCTCCATTTGTCAACTCGCTTTTTTGGGAGCTGGCCGCCAAAGCGCAGGATTGCTTCAGGCCGTATTCTGGTTCCGGGGGGCAGGCTGAGCCTGTGGTTCATTCTTCTTCCCGATGGGAAAATAGAGTGACCTGTGCCTGTCCCAACACCTAGAGCTAGTCTCTCATTGTTTCCCCCTCTTCCGGTTCATCCTCAGGCCAAATTGCGACCTGTATGAAACAGGAGGTTAAAGGTGCTGATTCTCCAAGTAGGGAGATTGTTAGTAGAGCGGCTGGAATGGCGAACCCGAGCACAAGGAGAGGAGAAATGAGGTGCGTTTGAGAAACCTTTCCCGATCACACGGTGTACCATCTTCTGGGTTTCCCACGCATGTTTTCGATGTAGGAAGATGCCCTTGAACCTGGAGATTTGGGACCCACGGCATGGGTACCACGCAGTATGACTTTAAAGGGTCTGCGTTTGCTCACCCAAGCTCACCAATCCTCTCAGCCCCAAGAGTGTCCAGCCTCATGTCTCATCCAGCTGTGGGTCTAGATATGGTCAATCCAGGTTGCATCAGAGCCCCTGAACGGATTTTGTAAGAATTTCTCTCTCTTTCGCTGTCTTTGTTTTATGGGGTTTTTTTTAAGTAATCTATTTTTATAATGGGGTTTAGCTGCTTTTCACTGCTGTGTTTATGCCGCTTTACACCCTCTTGATTCACTTCCAGAGAGAGATCAATACATAGGTTTTAAGACTCTTACTAGTCAGATATATTCTTGGGCGGTGAATAGGGGCTGTTGAGTCCAGTTCACTGAGCAGGGAGTAGGTCTTGTCTATTACGTATTTGGCTTGTGGAACGGTATCTGAGCTAATTTCAAACCCTTGTTTTATGCATCACCCCACCTCACCTTTCCCGTTAAGCAGCCATAGTGTGTTTTCTAACTGTGTGACTCTGTTCTGTTTTGTAATTCAGTTCAAGTGTAGCGATTTTGACATTCCCTCTATAAGTGATATCTTAGGATAAGTGTCTTTTTCTCTGTGACTTATTTCACTGAGAGTCATCGTACCTAAATCCACTCATCCTGCTGCTACTAGCCTTATGACATTGATTTCATGGCTGAGTGATATTCCATTGTGCCTAAGTACCACAACTTCTTTATCCATTTTTCGCTTTCCTGGGATATTGAAGGTGTACCGAAGTGGAGGTTCTTGGAAACAGAGCAGCCCTAAACTTTGGGGTGCCTGTGTCTTGTTGATTTTTAGGTTTCCCGATTTATACGCCCATGAGTGGAAGTGCCCTATGCTCTCTAAGCTGTGCTTATTACATGTTTCAGGACACACCGTACACTTCTCCAGAGTGTCTGTTGGCAATTTACAGCCCGCCCATCAGCGTAGCAAGGCTCCCATGTCTCCATGGCCTGTCCTGCATTTCTGGCTTTTACACTTTTTTCAGCATGGCCCTTTTGACCGATGGCAAGCGAGACTTCTTTGTAGCGCTGATTTGCCTTTCCGGCTTGCCTGGTTGGCCAAAAAGGGCGTATGCGTTTTTTCCTGAATATATTCAGGAAAAAACGCATACGCCCTTTTTGGCCAAGGGCATCATTGTCAACGCTTTGCCGCTTTTCATGTGCTTTCAAGGCGAGTCGAGTCTGCCTCCTGAAACCTGTTTCCTGCAATTCTGCCTTGCTTTCAAATCCTCCTCGTTGCCTTCCCTCAATATATTTGTGGACGAGAGTTATCATTTATAACTCTGCAGGTTTGTGAGTTGCAGTGCCCCTGAGCTCCATTTGTCAACTCGCTTTTTTGGGAGCTGGCCGCCAAAGCGCAGGATTGCTTCAGGCCGTATTCTGGTTCCGGGGGGTAGGCTGAGCCTGTGGTTCATTCTTCTTCCCGATGGGAAAATAGAGTGACCTGTGCCTGTCCCAACACCTAGAGCTAGTCTCTCATTGGTTCCCCCTCTTCCCGTTCATCCTCAGGCCAAATTGCGACCTGTATGAAACAGGAGGTTAAAGGTGCTGATTCTCCAAGTAGGGAGATTGTTAGTAGAGCGGCTGGAATGGCGAACCCGAGCACAAGGAGAGGAGAAATGAGGTGCGTTTGAGAAACCTTTCCCGATCACACGGTGTACCATCTTCTGGGTTTCCCACGCATGTTTTCGATGTAGGAAGATGCCCTTGAACCTGGAGATTTGGGACCCACGGCATGGGTACCACGCAGTATGACTTTAAAGGGTCTGTGTTTGCTCACCCAAGCTCACCAATCCTCTCAGCCCCAAGAGTGTCCAGCCTCATGTCT
This sequence comes from Eubalaena glacialis, assembly GCF_028564815.1. Classification (NCBI taxonomy): domain Eukaryota; kingdom Metazoa; phylum Chordata; class Mammalia; order Artiodactyla; family Balaenidae; genus Eubalaena; species Eubalaena glacialis. The sequence continues at coordinate 93,557 of NW_026871504.1, forward strand.
CATCCAGCTGTGGGTCTAGATATGGTCAATCCAGGTTGCATCAGAGCCCCTGAACGGATTTTGTAAGAATTTCTCTCTCTTTCGCTGTCTTTGTTTTATGGGGTTTTTTTTAAGTAATCTATTTTTATAATGGGGTTTAGCTGCTTTTCACTGCTGTGTTTATGCCGCTTTACACCCTCTTGATTCACTTCCAGAGAGAGATCAATACATAGGTTTTAAGACTCTTACTAGTCAGATATATTCTTGGGCGGTGAATAGGGGCTGTTGAGTCCAGTTCACTGAGCAGGGAGTAGGTCTTGTCTATTACGTATTTGGCTTGTGGAACGGTATCTGAGCTAATTTCAAACCCTTGTTTTATGCATCACCCCACCTCACCTTTCCCGTTAAGCAGCCATAGTGTGTTTTCTAACTGTGTGACTCTGTTCTGTTTTGTAATTCAGTTCAAGTGTAGCGATTTTGACATTCCCTCTATAAGTGATATCTTAGGATAAGTGTCTTTTTCTCTGTGACTTATTTCACTGAGAGTCATCGTACCTAAATCCACTCATCCTGCTGCTACTAGCCTTATGACATTGATTTCATGGCTGAGTGATATTCCATTGTGCCTAAGTACCACAACTTCTTTATCCATTTTTCGCTTTCCTGGGATATTGAAGGTGTACCGAAGTGGAGGTTCTTGGAAACAGAGCAGCCCTAAACTTTGGGGTGCCTGTGTCTTGTTGATTTTTAGGTTTCCCGATTTATACGCCCATGAGTGGAAGTGCCCTATGCTCTCTAAGCTGTGCTTATTACATGTTTCAGGACACACCGTACACTTCTCCAGAGTGTCTGTTGGCAATTTACAGCCCGCCCATCAGCGTAGCAAGGCTCCCATGTCTCCATGGCCTGTCCTGCATTTCTGGCTTTTACACTTTTTTCAGCATGGCCCTTTTGACCGATGGCAAGCGAGACTTCTTTGTAGCGCTGATTTGCCTTTCCGGCTTGCCTGGTTGGCCAAAAAGGGCGTATGCGTTTTTTCCTGAATATATTCAGGAAAAAACGCATACGCCCTTTTTGGCCAAGGGCATCATTGTCAACGCTTTGCCGCTTTTCATGTGCTTTCAAGGCGAGTCGAGTCTGCCTCCTGAAACCTGTTTCCTGCAATTCTGCCTTGCTTTCAAATCCTCCTCGTTGCCTTCCCTCAATATATTTGTGGACGAGAGTTATCATTTATAACTCTGCAGGTTTGTGAGTTGCAGTGCCCCTGAGGTCCATTTCTCAACTCGCTTTTTTGGGAGCTGGCCGCCAAAGCGCAGGATTGCTTCAGGCCGTATTCTGGTTCCGGGGGGCAGGCTGAGCCTGTGGTTCATTCTTCTTCCCGATGGGAAAATAGAGTGACCTGTGCCTGTCCCAACACCTAGAGCTAGTCTCTCATTGTTTCCCCCTCTTCCGGTTCATCCTCAGGCCAAATTGCGACCTGTATGAAACAGGAGGTTAAAGGTGCTGATTCTCCAAGTAGGGAGATTGTTAGTAGAGCGGCTGGAATGGCGAACCCGAGCACAAGGAGAGGAGAAATGAGGTGCGTTTGAGAAACCTTTCCCGATCACACGGTGTACCATCTTCTGGGTTTCCCACGCATGTTTTCGATGTAGGAAGATGCCCTTGAACCTGGAGATTTGGGACCCACGGCATGGGTACCACGCAGTATGACTTTAAAGGGTCTGCGTTTGCTCACCCAAGCTCACCAATCCTCTCAGACCCAAGAGTGTCCAGCCTCATGTCTCATCCAGCTGTGGGTCTAGATATGGTCAATCCAGGTTGCATCAGAGCCCCTGAACGGATTTTGTAAGAATTTCTCTCTCTTTCGCTGTCTTTGTTTTATGGGGTTTTTTTTAAGTAATCTATTTTTATAATGGGGTTTAGCTGCTTTTCACTGCTGTGTTTATGCCGCTTTACACCCTCTTGATTCACTTCCAGAGAGAGATCAATACATAGGTTTTAAGACTCTTACTAGTCAGATATATTCTTGGGCGGTGAATAGGGGCTGTTGAGTCCAGTTCACTGAGCAGGGAGTAGGTCTTGTCTATTACGTATTTGGCTTGTGGAACGGTATCTGAGCTAATTTCAAACCCTTGTTTTATGCATCACCCCACCTCACCTTTCCCGTTAAGCAGCCATAGTGTGTTTTCTAACTGTGTGACTCTGTTCTGTTTTGTAATTCAGTTCAAGTGTAGCGAGTTTGACATTCCCTCTATAAGTGATATCTTAGGATAAGTGTCTTTTTCTCTGTGACTTATTTCACTGAGAGTCATCGTACCTAAATCCACTCATCCTGCTGCTACTAGCCTTATGACATTGATTTCATGGCTGAGTGATATTCCATTGTGCCTAAGTACCACAACTTCTTTATCCATTTTTCGCTTTCCTGGGATATTGAAGGTGTACCGAAGTGGAGGTTCTTGGAAACAGAGCAGCCCTAAACTTTGGGGTGCCTGTGTCTTGTTGATTTTTAGGTTTCCCGATTTATACGCCCATGAGTGGAAGTGCCCTATGCTCTCTAAGCTGTGCTTATTACATGTTTCAGGACACACCGTACGCTTCTCCAGAGTGGCTGTTGGCAATTTACAGCCCGCCCATCAGCGTAGCAAGGCTCCCATGTCTCCATGGCCTGTCCTGCATTTCTGGTTTTTACACTTTTTTCAGCATGGCCCTTTTGACCGATGGCAAGCGAGACTTCTTTGTAGCGCTGATTTGCCTTTCCGGCTTGCCTGGTTGGCCAAAAAGGGCGTATGCGTTTTTTCCTGAATATATTCAGGAAAAAACGCATACGCCCTTTTTGGCCAAGGGCATCATTGTCAACGCTTTGCCGCTTTTCATGTGCCTTCAAGGCGAGTCGAGTCTGCCTCCTGAAACCTGTTTCCTGCAATTCTGCCTTGCTTTCAAATCCTCCTCGTTGCCTTCCCTCAATATATTTGTGGATGAGAGTTATCATTTATAACTCTGCAGGTTTGTGAGTTGCAGTGCCCCTGAGCTCCATTTGTCAACTCGCTTTTTTGGGAGCTGGCCGCCAAAGCGCAGGATTGCTTCAGGCCGTATTCTGGTTCCGGGGGGCAGGCTGAGCCTGTGGTTCATTCTTCTTCCCGATGGGAAAATAGAGTGACCTGTGCCTGTCCCAACACCTAGAGCTAGTCTCTCATTGGTTCCCCCTCTTCCCGTTCATCCTCAGGCCAAATTGCGACCTGTATGAAACAGGAGGTTAAAGGTGCTGATTCTCCAAGTAGGGAGATTGTTAGTAGAGCGGCTGGAATGGCGAACCCGAGCACAAGGAGAGGAGAAATGAGGTGCGTTTGAGAAACCTTTCCCGATCACACGGTGTACCATCTTCTGGGTTTCCCACGCATGTTTTCGATGTAGGAAGATGCCCTTGAACCTGGAGATTTGGGACCCACGGCATGGGTACCACGCAGTATGACTTTAAAGGGTCTGCGTTTGCTCACCCAAGCTCACCAATCCTCTCAGCCCCAAGAGTGTCCAGCCTCATGTCTCATCCAGCTGTGGGTCTAGATATGGTCAATCCAGGTTGCATCAGAGCCCCTGAACGGATTTTGTAAGAATTTCTCTCTCTTTCGCTGTCTTTGTTTTATGGGGTTTTTTTAAAGTAATCTATTTTTATAATGGGGTTTAGCTGCTTTTCACTGCTGTGTTTATGCCGCTTTACACCCTCTTGATTCACTTCCAGAGAGAGATCAATACATAGGTTTTAAGACTCTTACTAGTCAGATATATTCTTGGGCGGTGAATAGGGGCTGTTGAGTCCAGTTCACTGAGCAGGGAGTAGGTCTTGTCTATTACATATTTGGCTTGTGGAACGGTATCTGAGCTAATTTCAAACCCTTGTTTTATGCATCACCCCACCTCACCTTTCCCGTTAAGCAGCCATAGTGTGTTTTCTAACTGTGTGACTCTGTTCTGTTTTGTAATTCAGTTCAAGTGTAGCGATTTTGACATTCCCTCTATAAGTGATATCTTAGGATAAGTGTCTTTTTCTCTGTGACTTATTTCACTGAGAGTCATCGTACCTAAATCCACTCATCCTGCTGCTACTAGCCTTATGACATTGATTTCATGGCTGAGTGATATTCCATTGTGCCTAAGTACCACAACTTCTTTATCCATTTTTCGCTTTCCTGGGATATTGAAGGTGTACCGAAGTGGAGGTTCTTGGAAACAGAGCAGCCCTAAACTTTGGGGTGCCTGTGTCTTGTTGATTTTTAGGTTTCCCGATTTATACGCCCATGAGTGGAAGTGCCCTATGCTCTCTAAGCTGTGCTTATTACATGTTTCAGGACACACCGTACACTTCTCCAGAGTGGCTGTTGGCAATTTACAGCCCGCCCATCAGCGTAGCAAGGCTCCCATGTCTCCATGGCCTGTCCTGCATTTCTGGTTTTTACACTTTTTTCAGCATGGCCCTTTTGACCGATGGCAAGCGAGACTTCTTTGTAGCGCTGATTTGCCTTTCCGGCTTGCCTGGTTGGCCAAAAAGGGCGTATGCGTTTTTTCCTGAATATATTCAGGAAAAAACGCATACGCCCTTTCTGGCCAAGGGCATCATTGTCAACGCTTTGCCGCTTTTCATGTGCCTTCAAGGCGAGTCGAGTCTGCCTCCTGAAACCTGTTTCCTGCAATTCTGCCTTGCTTTCAAATCCTCCTCGTTGCCTTCCCTCAATATATTTGTGGACGAGAGTTATCATTTATAACTCTGCAGGTTTGTGAGTTGCAGTGCCCCTGAGCTCCATTTGTCAACTCGCTTTTTTGGGAGCTGGCCGCCAAAGCGCAGGATTGCTTCAGGCCGTATTCTGGTTCCGGGGGGCAGGCTGAGCCTGTGGTTCATTCTTCTTCCCGATGGGAAAATAGAGTGACCTGTGCCTGTCCCAACACCTAGAGCTAGTCTCTCATTGGTTCCCCCTCTTCCCGTTCATCCTCAGGCCAAATTGCGACCTGTATGAAACAGGAGGTTAAAGGTGCTGATTCTCCAAGTAGGGAGATTGTTAGTAGAGCGGCTGGAATGGCGAACCCGAGCACAAGGAGAGGAGAAATGAGGTGCGTTTGAGAAACCTTTCCCGATCACACGGTGTACCATCTTCTGGGTTTCCCACGCATGTTTTCGATGTAGGAAGATGCCCTTGAACCTGGAGATTTGGGACCCACGGCATGGGTACCACGCAGTATGACTTTAAAGGGTCTGCGTTTGCTCACCCAAGCTCACCAATCCTCTCAGCCCCAAGAGTGTCCAGCCTCATGTCTCCTCCAGCTGTGCGTCTAGATATGGTCAATCCAGGTTGCATCAGAGCCCCTGAACGGATTTTGTAAGAATTTCTCTCTCTTTCGCTGTCTTTGTTTTATGGGGTTTTTTTTAAGTAATCTATTTTTATAATGGGGTTTAGCTGCTTTTCACTGCTGTGTTTATGCCGCTTTACACCCTCTTGATTCACTTCCAGAGAGAGATCAATACATAGGTTTTAAGACTCTTACTAGTCAGATATATTCTTGGGCGGTGAATAGGGGCTGTTGAGTCCAGTTCACTGAGCAGGGAGTAGGTCTTGTCTATTACATATTTGGCTTGTGGAACGGTATCTGAGCTAATTTCAAACCCTTGTTTTATGCATCACCCCACCTCACCTTTCCCGTTAAGCAGCCATAGTGTGTTTTCTAAATGTGTGACTCTGTTCTGTTTTGTAATTCAGTTCAAGTGTAGCGCTTTTGACATTCCCTCTGTAAGTGATATCTTAGGATAGGTGTCTTTTTCTCTGTGACTTATTTCACTGAGAGTCATCGTACCTAAATCCACTCATCCTGCTGCTACTAGCCTTATGACATTGATTTCATGGCTGAGTGATATTCCATTGTGCCTAAGTACCACAACTTCTTTATCCATTTTTCGCTTTCCTGGGATATTGAAGGTGTACCGAAGTGGAGGTTCTTGGAAACAGAGCAGCCCTAAACTTTGGGGTGCCTGTGTCTTGTTGATTTTTAGGTTTCCCGATTTATACGCCCATGAGTGGAAGTGCCCTATGCTCTCTAAGCTGTGCTTATTACATGTTTCAGGACACACCGTACACTTCTCCAGAGTGGCTGTTGGCAATTTACAGCCCGCCCATCAGCGTAGCAAGGCTCCCATGTCTCCATGGCCTGTCCTGCATTTCTGGTTTTTACACTTTTTTCAGCATGGCCCTTTTGACCGATGGCAAGCGAGACTTCTTTGTAGCGCTGATTTGCCTTTCCGGCTTGCCTGGTTGGCCAAAAAGGGCGTATGCGTTTTTTCCTGAATATATTCAGGAAAAAACGCATACGCCCTTTCTGGCCAAGGGCATCATTGTCAACGCTTTGCCGCTTTTCATGTGCCTTCAAGGCGAGTCGAGTCTGCCTCCTGAAACCTGTTTCCTGCAATTCTGCCTTGCTTTCAAATCCTCCTCGTTGCCTTCCCTCAATATATTTGTGGACGAGAGTTATCATTTATAACTCTGCAGGTTTGTGAGTTGCAGTGCCCCTGAGCTCCATTTGTCAACTCGCTTTTTTGGGAGCTGGCCGCCAAAGCGCAGGATTGCTTCAGGCCGTATTCTGGTTCCGGGGGGCAGGCTGAGCCTGTGGTTCATTCTTCTTCCCGATGGGAAAATAGAGTGACCTGTGCCTGTCCCAACACCTAGAGCTAGTCTCTCATTGGTTCCCCCTCTTCCCGTTCATCCTCAGGCCAAATTGCGACCTGTATGAAACAGGAGGTTAAAGGTGCTGATTCTCCAAGTAGGGAGATTGTTAGTAGAGCGGCTGGAATGGCGAACCCGAGCACAAGGAGAGGAGAAATGAGGTGCGTTTGAGAAACCTTTCCCGATCACACGGTGTACCATCTTCTGGGTTTCCCACGCATGTTTTCGATGTAGGAAGATGCCCTTGAACCTGGAGATTTGGGACCCACGGCATGGGTACCACGCAGTATGACTTTAAAGGGTCTGCGTTTGCTCACCCAAGCTCACCAATCCTCTCAGCCCCAAGAGTGTCCAGCCTCATGTCTCCTCCAGCTGTGCGTCTAGATATGGTCAATCCAGGTTGCATCAGAGCCCCTGAACGGATTTTGTAAGAATTTCTCTCTCTTTCGCTGTCTTTGTTTTATGGGGTTTTTTTTAAGTAATCTATTTTTATAATGGGGTTTAGCTGCTTTTCACTGCTGTGTTTATGCCGCTTTACACCCTCTTGATTCACTTCCAGAGAGAGATCAATACATAGGTTTTAAGACTCTTACTAGTCAGATATATTCTTGGGCGGTGAATAGGGGCTGTTGAGTCCAGTTCACTGAGCAGGGAGTAGGTCTTGTCTATTACATATTTGGCTTGTGGAACGGTATCTGAGCTAATTTCAAACCCTTGTTTTATGCATCACCCCACCTCACCTTTCCCGTTAAGCAGCCATAGTGTGTTTTCTAAATGTGTGACTCTGTTCTGTTTTGTAATTCAGTTCAAGTGTAGCGCTTTTGACATTCCCTCTGTAAGTGATATCTTAGGATAGGTGTCTTTTTCTCTGTGACTTATTTCACTGAGAGTCATCGTACCTAAATCCACTCATCCTGCTGCTACTAGCCTTATGACATTGATTTCATGGCTGAGTGATATTCCATTGTGCCTAAGTACCACAACTTCTTTATCCATTTTTCGCTTTCCTGGGATATTGAAGGTGTACCGAAGTGGAGGTTCTTGGAAACAGAGCAGCCCTAAACTTTGGGGTGCCTGTGTCTTGTTGATTTTTAGGTTTCCCGATTTATACGCCCATGAGTGGAAGTGCCCTATGCTCTCTAAGCTGTGCTTATTACATGTTTCAGGACACACCGTACACTTCTCCAGAGTGGCTGTTGGCAATTTACAGCCCGCCCATCAGCGTAGCAAGGCTCCCATGTCTCCATGGCCTGTCCTGCATTTCTGGTTTTTACACTTTTTTCAGCATGGCCCTTTTGACCGATGGCAAGCGAGACTTCTTTGTAGCGCTGATTTGCCTTTCCGGCTTGCCTGGTTGGCCAAAAAGGGCGTATGCGTTTTTTCCTGAATATATTCAGGAAAAAACGCATACGCCCTTTCTGGCCAAGGGCATCATTGTCAACGCTTTGCCGCTTTTCATGTGCCTTCAAGGCGAGTCGAGTCTGCCTCCTGAAACCTGTTTCCTGCAATTCTGCCTTGCTTTCAAATCCTCCTCGTTGCCTTCCCTCAATATATTTGTGGACGAGAGTTATCATTTATAACTCTGCAGGTTTGTGAGTTGCAGTGCCCCTGAGCTCCATTTGTCAACTCGCTTTTTTGGGAGCTGGCCGCCAAAGCGCAGGATTGCTTCAGGCCGTATTCTGGTTCCGGGGGGCAGGCTGAGCCTGTGGTTCATTCTTCTTCCCGATGGGAAAATAGAGTGACCTGTGCCTGTCCCAACACCTAGAGCTAGTCTCTCATTGGTTCCCCCTCTTCCCGTTCATCCTCAGGCCAAATTGCGACCTGTATGAAACAGGAGGTTAAAGGTGCTGATTCTCCAAGTAGGGAGATTGTTAGTAGAGCGGCTGGAATGGCGAACCCGAGCACAAGGAGAGGAGAAATGAGGTGCGTTTGAGAAACCTTTCCCGATCACACGGTGTACCATCTTCTGGGTTTCCCACGCATGTTTTCGATGTAGGAAGATGCCCTTGAACCTGGAGATTTGGGACCCACGGCATGGGTACCACGCAGTATGACTTTAAAGGGTCTGCGTTTGCTCACCCAAGCTCACCAATCCTCTCAGCCCCAAGAGTGTCCAGCCTCATGTCTCCTCCAGCTGTGCGTCTAGATATGGTCAATCCAGGTTGCATCAGAGCCCCTGAACGGATTTTGTAAGAATTTCTCTCTCTTTCGCTGTCTTTGTTTTATGGGGTTTTTTTTAAGTAATCTATTTTTATAATGGGGTTTAGCTGCTTTTCACTGCTGTGTTTATGCCGCTTTACACCCTCTTGATTCACTTCCAGAGAGAGATCAATACATAGGTTTTAAGACTCTTACTAGTCAGATATATTCTTGGGCGGTGAATAGGGGCTGTTGAGTCCAGTTCACTGAGCAGGGAGTAGGTCTTGTCTATTACATATTTGGCTTGTGGAACGGTATCTGAGCTAATTTCAAACCCTTGTTTTATGCATCACCCCACCTCACCTTTCCCGTTAAGCAGCCATAGTGTGTTTTCTAAATGTGTGACTCTGTTCTGTTTTGTAATTCAGTTCAAGTGTAGCGCTTTTGACATTCCCTCTGTAAGTGATATCTTAGGATAGGTGTCTTTTTCTCTGTGACTTATTTCACTGAGAGTCATCGTACCTAAATCCACTCATCCTGCTGCTACTAGCCTTATGACATTGATTTCATGGCTGAGTGATATTCCATTGTGCCTAAGTACCACAACTTCTTTATCCATTTTTCGCTTTCCTGGGATATTGAAGGTGTACCGAAGTGGAGGTTCTTGGAAACAGAGCAGCCCTAAACTTTGGGGTGCCTGTGTCTTGTTGATTTTTAGGTTTCCCGATTTATACGCCCATGAGTGGAAGTGCCCTATGCTCTCTAAGCTGTGCTTATTACATGTTTCAGGACACACCGTACACTTCTCCAGAGTGGCTGTTGGCAATTTACAGCCCGCCCATCAGCGTAGCAAGGCTCCCATGTCTCCATGGCCTGTCCTGCATTTCTGGTTTTTACACTTTTTTCAGCATGGCCCTTTTGACCGATGGCAAGCGAGACTTCTTTGTAGCGCTGATTTGCCTTTCCGGCTTGCCTGGTTGGCCAAAAAGGGCGTATGCGTTTTTTCCTGAATATATTCAGGAAAAAACGCATACGCCCTTTCTGGCCAAGGGCATCATTGTCAACGCTTTGCCGCTTTTCATGTGCCTTCAAGGCGAGTCGAGTCTGCCTCCTGAAACCTGTTTCCTGCAATTCTGCCTTGCTTTCAAATCCTCCTCGTTGCCTTCCCTCAATATATTTGTGGACGAGAGTTATCATTTATAACTCTGCAGGTTTGTGAGTTGCAGTGCCCCTGAGCTCCATTTGTCAACTCGCTTTTTTGGGAGCTGGCCGCCAAAGCGCAGGATTGCTTCAGGCCGTATTCTGGTTCCGGGGGGCAGGCTGAGCCTGTGGTTCATTCTTCTTCCCGATGGGAAAATAGAGTGACCTGTGCCTGTCCCAACACCTAGAGCTAGTCTCTCATTGGTTCCCCCTCTTCCCGTTCATCCTCAGGCCAAATTGCGACCTGTATGAAACAGGAGGTTAAAGGTGCTGATTCTCCAAGTAGGGAGATTGTTAGTAGAGCGGCTGGAATGGCGAACCCGAGCACAAGGAGAGGAGAAATGAGGTGCGTTTGAGAAACCTTTCCCGATCACACGGTGTACCATCTTCTGGGTTTCCCACGCATGTTTTCGATGTAGGAAGATGCCCTTGAACCTGGAGATTTGGGACCCACGGCATGGGTACCACGCAGTATGACTTTAAAGGGTCTGCGTTTGCTCACCCAAGCTCACCAATCCTCTCAGCCCCAAGAGTGTCCAGCCTCATGTCTCATCCAGCTGTGCGTCTAGATATGGTCAATCCAGGTTGCATCAGAGCCCCTGAACGGATTTTGTAAGAATTTCTCTCTCTTTCGCTGTCTTTGTTTTATGGGGTTTTTTTTAAGTAATCTATTTTTATAATGGGGTTTAGCTGCTTTTCACTGCTGTGTTTATGCCGCTTTACACCCTCTTGATTCACTTCCAGAGAGAGATCAATACATAGGTTTTAAGACTCTTACTAGTCAGATATATTCTTGGGCGGTGAATAGGGGCTGTTGAGTCCAGTTCACTGAGCAGGGAGTAGGTCTTGTCTATTACATATTTGGCTTGTGGAACGGTATCTGAGCTAATTTCAACCCCTTGTTTTATGCATCACCCCACCTCACCTTTCCCGTTAAGCAGCCATAGTGTGTTTTCTAAATGTGTGACTCTGTTCTGTTTTGTAATTCAGTTCAAGTGTAGCGCTTTTGACATTCCCTCTGTAAGTGATATCTTAGGATAGGTGTCTTTTTCTCTGTGACTTATTTCACTGAGAGTCATCGTACCTAAATCCACTCATCCTGCTGCTACTAGCCTTATGACATTGATTTCATGGCTGAGTGATATTCCATTGTGCCTAAGTACCACAACTTCTTTATCCATTTTTCGCTTTCCTGGGATATTGAAGGTGTACCGAAGTGGAGGTTCTTGGAAACAGAGCAGCCCTAAACTTTGGGGTGCCTGTGTCTTGTTGATTTTTAGGTTTCCCGATTTATACGCCCATGAGTGGAAGTGCCCTATGCTCTCTAAGCTGTGCTTATTACATGTTTCAGGACACACCGTACACTTCTCCAGAGTGGCTGTTGGCAATTTACAGCCCGCCCATCAGCGTAGCAAGGCTCCCATGTCTCCATGGCCTGTCCTGCATTTCTGGTTTTTACACTTTTTTCAGCATGGCCCTTTTGACCGATGGCAAGCGAGACTTCTTTGTAGCGCTGATTTGCCTTTCCGGCTTGCCTGGTTGGCCAAAAAGGGCGTATGCGTTTTTTCCTGAATATATTCAGGAAAAAACGCATACGCCCTTTCTGGCCAAGGGCATCATTGTCAACGCTTTGCCGCTTTTCATGTGCCTTCAAGGCGAGTCGAGTCTGCCTCCTGAAACCTGTTTCCTGCAATTCTGCCTTGCTTTCAAATCCTCCTCGTTGCCTTCCCTCAATATATTTGTGGACGAGAGTTATCATTTATAACTCTGCAGGTTTGTGAGTTGCAGTGCCCCTGAGCTCCATTTGTCAACTCGCTTTTTTGGGAGCTGGCCGCCAAAGCGCAGGATTGCTTCAGGCCGTATTCTGGTTCCGGGGGGCAGGCTGAGCCTGTGGTTCATTCTTCTTCCCGATGGGAAAATAGAGTGACCTGTGCCTGTCCCAACACCTAGAGCTAGTCTCTCATTGGTTCCCCCTCTTCCCGTTCATCCTCAGGCCAAATTGCGACCTGTATGAAACAGGAGGTTAAAGGTGCTGATTCTCCAAGTAGGGAGATTGTTAGTAGAGCGGCTGGAATGGCGAACCCGAGCACAAGGAGAGGAGAAATGAGGTGCGTTTGAGAAACCTTTCCCGATCACACGGTGTACCATCTTCTGGGTTTCCCACGCATGTTTTCGATGTAGGAAGATGCCCTTGAACCTGGAGATTTGGGACCCACGGCATGGGTACCACGCAGTATGACTTTAAAGGGTCTGCGTTTGCTCACCCAAGCTCACCAATCCTCTCAGCCCCAAGAGTGTCCAGCCTCATGTCTCCTCCAGCTGTGCGTCTAGATATGGTCAATCCAGGTTGCATCAGAGCCCCTGAACGGATTTTGTAAGAATTTCTCTCTCTTTCGCTGTCTTTGTTTTATGGGGTTTTTTTTAAGTAATCTATTTTTATAATGGGGTTTAGCTGCTTTTCACTGCTGTGTTTATGCCGCTTTACACCCTCTTGATTCACTTCCAGAGAGAGATCAATACATAGGTTTTAAGACTCTTACTAGTCAGATATATTCTTGGGCGGTGAATAGGGGCTGTTGAGTCCAGTTCACTGAGCAGGGAGTAGGTCTTGTCTATTACATATTTGGCTTGTGGAACGGTATCTGAGCTAATTTCAAACCCTTGTTTTATGCATCACCCCACCTCACCTTTCCCGTTAAGCAGCCATAGTGTGTTTTCTAAATGTGTGACTCTGTTCTGTTTTGTAATTCAGTTCAAGTGTAGCGCTTTTGACATTCCCTCTGTAAGTGATATCTTAGGATAGGTGTCTTTTTCTCTGTGACTTATTTCACTGAGAGTCATCGTACCTAAATCCACTCATCCTGCTGCTACTAGCCTTATGACATTGATTTCATGGCTGAGTGATATTCCATTGTGCCTAAGTACCACAACTTCTTTATCCATTTTTCGCTTTCCTGGGATATTGAAGGTGTACCGAAGTGGAGGTTCTTGGAAACAGAGCAGCCCTAAACTTTGGGGTGCCTGTGTCTTGTTGATTTTTAGGTTTCCCGATTTATACGCCCATGAGTGGAAGTGCCCTATGCTCTCTAAGCTGTGCTTATTACATGTTTCAGGACACACCGTACACTTCTCCAGAGTGGCTGTTGGCAATTTACAGCCCGCCCATCAGCGTAGCAAGGCTCCCATGTCTCCATGGCCTGTCCTGCATTTCTGGTTTTTACACTTTTTTCAGCATGGCCCTTTTGACCGATGGCAAGCGAGACTTCTTTGTAGCGCTGATTTGCCTTTCCGGCTTGCCTGGTTGGCCAAAAAGGGCGTATGCGTTTTTTCCTGAATATATTCAGGAAAAAACGCATACGCCCTTTCTGGCCAAGGGCATCATTGTCAACGCTTTGCCGCTTTTCATGTGCCTTCAAGGCGAGTCGAGTCTGCCTCCTGAAACCTGTTTCCTGCAATTCTGCCTTGCTTTCAAATCCTCCTCGTTGCCTTCCCTCAATATATTTGTGGACGAGAGTTATCATTTATAACTCTGCAGGTTTGTGAGTTGCAGTGCCCCTGAGCTCCATTTGTCAACTCGCTTTTTTGGGAGCTGGCCGCCAAAGCGCAGGATTGCTTCAGGCCGTATTCTGGTTCCGGGGGGCAGGCTGAGCCTGTGGTTCATTCTTCTTCCCGATGGGAAAATAGAGTGACCTGTGCCTGTCCCAACACCTAGAGCTAGTCTCTCATTGGTTCCCCCTCTTCCCGTTCATCCTCAGGCCAAATTGCGACCTGTATGAAACAGGAGGTTAAAGGTGCTGATTCTCCAAGTAGGGAGATTGTTAGTAGAGCGGCTGGAATGGCGAACCCGAGCACAAGGAGAGGAGAAATGAGGTGCGTTTGAGAAACCTTTCCCGATCACACGGTGTACCATCTTCTGGGTTTCCCACGCATGTTTTCGATGTAGGAAGATGCCCTTGAACCTGGAGATTTGGGACCCACGGCATGGGTACCACGCAGTATGACTTTAAAGGGTCTGCGTTTGCTCACCCAAGCTCACCAATCCTCTCAGCCCCAAGAGTGTCCAGCCTCATGTCTCATCCAGCTGTGGGTCTAGATATGGTCAATCCAGGTTGCATCAGAGCCCCTGAACGGATTTTGTAAGAATTTCTCTCTCTTTCGCTGTCTTTGTTTTATGGGGTTTTTTTTAAGTAATCTATTTTTATAATGGGGTTTAGCTGCTTTTCACTGCTGTGTTTATGCCGCTTTACACCCTCTTGATTCACTTCCAGAGAGAGATCAATACATAGGTTTTAAGACTCTTACTAGTCAGATATATTCTTGGGCGGTGAATAGGGGCTGTTGAGTCCAGTTCACTGAGCAGGGAGTAGGTCTTGTCTATTACATATTTGGCTTGTGGAACGGTATCTGAGCTAATTTCAAACCCTTGTTTTATGCATCACCCCACCTCACCTTTCCCGTTAAGCAGCCATAGTGTGTTTTCTAAATGTGTGACTCTGTTCTGTTTTGTAATTCAGTTCAAGTGTAGCGCTTTTGACATTCCCTCTGTAAGTGATATCTTAGGATAGGTGTCTTTTTCTCTGTGACTTATTTCACTGAGAGTCATCGTACCTAAATCCACTCATCCTGCTGCTACTAGCCTTATGACATTGATTTCATGGCTGAGTGATATTCCATTGTGCCTAAGTACCACAACTTCTTTATCCATTTTTCGCTTTCCTGGGATATTGAAGGTGTACCGAAGTGGAGGTTCTTGGAAACAGAGCAGCCCTAAACTTTGGGGTGCCTGTGTCTTGTTGATTTTTAGGTTTCCCGATTTATACGCCCATGAGTGGAAGTGCCCTATGCTCTCTAAGCTGTGCTTATTACATGTTTCAGGACACACCGTACACTTCTCCAGAGTGGCTGTTGGCAATTTACAGCCCGCCCATCAGCGTAGCAAGGCTCCCATGTCTCCATGGCCTGTCCTGCATTTCTGGTTTTTACACTTTTTTCAGCATGGCCCTTTTGACCGATGGCAAGCGAGACTTCTTTGTAGCGCTGATTTGCCTTTCCGGCTTGCCTGGTTGGCCAAAAAGGGCGTATGCGTTTTTTCCTGAATATATTCAGGAAAAAACGCATACGCACTTTTTGGCCAAGGGCATCATTGTCAACGCTTTGCCGCTTTTCATGTGCCTTCAAGGCGAGTCGAGTCTGCCTCCTGAAACCTGTTTCCTGCAATTCTGCCTTGCTTTCAAATCCTCCTCGTTGCCTTCCCTCAATATATTTGTGGACGAGAGTTATCATTTATAACTCTGCAGGTTTGTGAGTTGCAGTGCCCCTGAGCTCCATTTGTCAACTCGCTTTTTTGGGAGCTGGCCGCCAAAGCGCAGGATTGCTTCAGGCCGTATTCTGGTTCCGGGGGGCAGGCTGAGCCTGTGGTTCATTCTTCTTCCCGATGGGAAAATAGAGTGACCTGTGCCTGTCCCAACACCTAGAGCTAGTCTCTCATTGGTTCCCCCTCTTCCCGTTCATCCTCAGGCCAAATTGCGACCTGTATGAAACAGGAGGTTAAAGGTGCTGATTCTCCAAGTAGGGAGATTGTTAGTAGAGCGGCTGGAATGGCGAACCCGAGCACAAGGAGAGGAGAAATGAGGTGCGTTTGAGAAACCTTTCCCGATCACACGGTGTACCATCTTCTGGGTTTCCCACGCATGTTTTCGATGTAGGAAGATGCCCTTGAACCTGGAGATTTGGGACCCACGGCATGGGTACCACGCAGTATGACTTTAAAGGGTCTGCGTTTGCTCACCCAAGCTCACCAATCCTCTCAGCCCCAAGAGTGTCCAGCCTCATGTCTCCTCCAGCTGTGCGTCTAGATATGGTCAATCCAGGTTGCATCAGAGCCCCTGAACGGATTTTGTAAGAATTTCTCTCTCTTTCGCTGTCTTTGTTTTATGGGGTTTTTTTTAAGTAATCTATTTTTATAATGGGGTTTAGCTGCTTTTCACTGCTGTGTTTATGCCGCTTTACACCCTCTTGATTCACTTCCAGAGAGAGATCAATACATAGGTTTTAAGACTCTTACTAGTCAGATATATTCTTGGGCGGTGAATAGGGGCTGTTGAGTCCAGTTCACTGAGCAGGGAGTAGGTCTTGTCTATTACATATTTGGCTTGTGGAACGGTATCTGAGCTAATTTCAAACCCTTGTTTTATGCATCACCCCACCTCACCTTTCCCGTTAAGCAGCCATAGTGTGTTTTCTAAATGTGTGACTCTGTTCTGTTTTGTAATTCAGTTCAAGTGTAGCGCTTTTGACATTCCCTCTGTAAGTGATATCTTAGGATAGGTGTCTTTTTCTCTGTGACTTATTTCACTGAGAGTCATCGTACCTAAATCCACTCATCCTGCTGCTACTAGCCTTATGACATTGATTTCATGGCTGAGTGATATTCCATTGTGCCTAAGTACCACAACTTCTTTATCCATTTTTCGCTTTCCTGGGATATTGAAGGTGTACCGAAGTGGAGGTTCTTGGAAACAGAGCAGCCCTAAACTTTGGGGTGCCTGTGTCTTGTTGATTTTTAGGTTTCCCGATTTATACGCCCATGAGTGGAAGTGCCCTATGCTCTCTAAGCTGTGCTTATTACATGTTTCAGGACACACCGTACACTTCTCCAGAGTGGCTGTTGGCAATTTACAGCCCGCCCATCAGCGTAGCAAGGCTCCCATGTCTCCATGGCCTGTCCTGCATTTCTGGTTTTTACACTTTTTTCAGCATGGCCCTTTTGACCGATGGCAAGCGAGACTTCTTTGTAGCGCTGATTTGCCTTTCCGGCTTGCCTGGTTGGCCAAAAAGGGCGTATGCGTTTTTTCCTGAATATATTCAGGAAAAAACGCATACGCCCTTTCTGGCCAAGGGCATCATTGTCAACGCTTTGCCGCTTTTCATGTGCCTTCAAGGCGAGTCGAGTCTGCCTCCTGAAACCTGTTTCCTGCAATTCTGCCTTGCTTTCAAATCCTCCTCGTTGCCTTCCCTCAATATATTTGTGGACGAGAGTTATCATTTATAACTCTGCAGGTTTGTGAGTTGCAGTGCCCCTGAGCTCCATTTGTCAACTCGCTTTTTTGGGAGCTGGCCGCCAAAGCGCAGGATTGCTTCAGGCCGTATTCTGGTTCCGGGGGGCAGGCTGAGCCTGTGGTTCATTCTTCTTCCCGATGGGAAAATAGAGTGACCTGTGCCTGTCCCAACACCTAGAGCTAGTCTCTCATTGGTTCCCCCTCTTCCCGTTCATCCTCAGGCCAAATTGCGACCTGTATGAAACAGGAGGTTAAAGGTGCTGATTCTCCAAGTAGGGAGATTGTTAGTAGAGCGGCTGGAATGGCGAACCCGAGCACAAGGAGAGGAGAAATGAGGTGCGTTTGAGAAACCTTTCCCGATCACACGGTGTACCATCTTCTGGGTTTCCCACGCATGTTTTCGATGTAGGAAGATGCCCTTGAACCTGGAGATTTGGGACCCACGGCATGGGTACCACGCAGTATGACTTTAAAGGGTCTGCGTTTGCTCACCCAAGCTCACCAATCCTCTCAGCCCCAAGAGTGTCCAGCCTCATGTCTCATCCAGCTGTGGGTCTCGATATGGTCAATCCAGGTTGCATCAGAGCCCCTGAACGGATTTTGTAAGAATTTCTCTCTCTTTCACTGTCTTTGTTTTATGGGGTTTTTTTTAAGTAATCTATTTTTATAATGGGGTTTAGCTGCTTTTCACTGCTGTGTTTATGCCGCTTTACACCCTCTTGATTCACTTCCAGAGAGAGATCAATACATAGGTTTTAAGACTCTTACTAGTCAGATATATTCTTGGGCGGTGAATAGGGGCTGTTGAGTCCAGTTCACTGAGCAGGGAGTAGGTCTTGTCTATTACATATTTGGCTTGTGGAACGGTATCTGAGCTAATTTCAAACCCTTGTTTTATGCATCACCCCACCTCACCTTTCCCGTTAAGCAGCCATAGTGTGTTTTCTAAATGTGTGACTCTGTTCTGTTTTGTAATTCAGTTCAAGTGTAGCGCTTTTGACATTCCCTCTGTAAGTGATATCTTAGGATAGGTGTCTTTTTCTCTGTGACTTATTTCACTGAGAGTCATCATACCTAAATCCACTCATCCTGCTGCTACTAGCCTTATGACATTGATTTCATGGCTGAGTGATATTCCATTGTGCCTAAGTACCACAACTTCTTTATCCATTTTTCGCTTTCCTGGGATATTGAAGGTGTACCGAAGTGGAGGTTCTTGGAAACAGAGCAGCCCTAAACTCTGGGGTGCCTGTGTCTTGTTGATTTTTAGGTTTCCCGATTTATACGCCCATGAGTGGAAGTGCCCTATGCTCTCTAAGCTGTGCTTATTACATGTTTCAGGACACACCGTACACTTCTCCAGAGTGGCTGTTGGCAATTTACAGCCCGCCCATCAGCGTAGCAAGGCTCCCATGTCTCCATGGCCTGTCCTGCATTTCTGGTTTTTACACTTTTTTCAGCATGGCCCTTTTGACCGATGGCAAGCGAGACTTCTTTGTAGCGCTGATTTGCCTTTCCGGCTTGCCTGGTTGGCCAAAAAGGGCGTATGCGTTTTTTCCTGAATATATTCAGGAAAAAACGCATACGCCCTTTCTGGCCAAGGGCATCATTGTCAACGCTTTGCCGCTTTTCATGTGCCTTCAAGGCGAGTCGAGTCTGCCTCCTGAAACCTGTTTCCTGCAATTCTGCCTTGCTTTCAAATCCTCCTCGTTGCCTTCCCTCAATATATTTGTGGACGAGAGTTATCATTTATAACTCTGCAGGTTTGTGAGTTGCAGTGCCCCTGAGCTCCATTTGTCAACTCGCTTTTTTGGGAGCTGGCCGCCAAAGCGCAGGATTGCTTCAGGCCGTATTCTGGTTCCGGGGGGCAGGCTGAGCCTGTGGTTCATTCTTCTTCCCGATGGGAAAATAGAGTGACCTGTGCCTGTCCCAACACCTAGAGCTAGTCTCTCATTGGTTCCCCCTCTTCCCGTTCATCCTCAGGCCAAATTGCGACCTGTATGAAACAGGAGGTTAAAGGTGCTGATTCTCCAAGTAGGGAGATTGTTAGTAGAGCGGCTGGAATGGCGAACCCGAGCACAAGGAGAGGAGAAATGAGGTGCGTTTGAGAAACCTTTCCCGATCACACGGTGTACCATCTTCTGGGTTTCCCACGCATGTTTTCGATGTAGGAAGATGCCCTTGAACCTGGAGATTTGGGACCCACGGCATGGGTACCACGCAGTATGACTTTAAAGGGTCTGCGTTTGCTCACCCAAGCTCACCAATCCTCTCAGCCCCAAGAGTGTCCAGCCTCATGTCTCCTCCAGCTGTGCGTCTAGATATGGTCAATCCAGGTTGCATCAGAGCCCCTGAACGGATTTTGTAAGAATTTCTCTCTCTTTCGCTGTCTTTGTTTTATGGGGTTTTTTTTAAGTAATCTATTTTTATAATGGGGTTTAGCTGCTTTTCACTGCTGTGTTTATGCCGCTTTACACCCTCTTGATTCACTTCCAGAGAGAGATCAATACATAGGTTTTAAGACTCTTACTAGTCAGATATATTCTTGGGCGGTGAATAGGGGCTGTTGAGTCCAGTTCACTGAGCAGGGAGTAGGTCTTGTCTATTACATATTTGGCTTGTGGAACGGTATCTGAGCTAATTTCAAACCCTTGTTTTATGCATCACCCCACCTCACCTTTCCCGTTAAGCAGCCATAGTGTGTTTTCTAAATGTGTGACTCTGTTCTGTTTTGTAATTCAGTTCAAGTGTAGCGATTTTGACATTCCCTCTGTAAGTGATATCTTAGGATAGGTGTCTTTTTCTCTGTGACTTATTTCACTGAGAGTCATCGTACCTAAATCCACTCATCCTGCTGCTACTAGCCTTATGACATTGATTTCATGGCTGAGTGATATTCCATTGTGCCTAAGTACCACAACTTCTTTATCCATTTTTCGCTTTCCTGGGATATTGAAGGTGTACCGAAGTGGAGGTTCTTGGAAACAGAGCAGCCCTAAACTTTGGGGTGCCTGTGTCTTGTTGATTTTTAGGTTTCCCGATTTATACGCCCATGAGTGGAAGTGCCCTATGCTCTCTAAGCTGTGCTTATTACATGTTTCAGGACACACCGTACACTTCTCCAGAGTGGCTGTTGGCAATTTACAGCCCGCCCATCAGCGTAGCAAGGCTCCCATGTCTCCATGGCCTGTCCTGCATTTCTGGTTTTTACACTTTTTTCAGCATGGCCCTTTTGACCGATGGCAAGCGAGACTTCTTTGTAGCGCTGATTTGCCTTTCCGGCTTGCCTGGTTGGCCAAAAAGGGCGTATGCGTTTTTTCCTGAATATATTCAGGAAAAAACGCATACGCCCTTTCTGGCCAAGGGCATCATTGTCAACGCTTTGCCGCTTTTCATGTGCCTTCAAGGCGAGTCGAGTCTGCCTCCTGAAACCTGTTTCCTGCAATTCTGCCTTGCTTTCAAATCCTCCTCGTTGCCTTCCCTCAATATATTTGTGGACGAGAGTTATCATTTATAACTCTGCAGGTTTGTGAGTTGCAGTGCCCCTGAGCTCCATTTGTCAACTCGCTTTTTTGGGAGCTGGCCGCCAAAGCGCAGGATTGCTTCAGGCCGTATTCTGGTTCCGGGGGGCAGGCTGAGCCTGTGGTTCATTCTTCTTCCCGATGGGAAAATAGAGTGACCTGTGCCTGTCCCAACACCTAGAGCTAGTCTCTCATTGGTTCCCCCTCTTCCCGTTCATCCTCAGGCCAAATTGCGACCTGTATGAAACAGGAGGTTAAAGGTGCTGATTCTCCAAGTAGGGAGATTGTTAGTAGAGCGGCTGGAATGGCGAACCCGAGCACAAGGAGAGGAGAAATGAGGTGCGTTTGAGAAACCTTTCCCGATCACACGGTGTACCATCTTCTGGGTTTCCCACGCATGTTTTCGATGTAGGAAGATGCCCTTGAACCTGGAGATTTGGGACCCACGGCATGGGTACCACGCAGTATGACTTTAAAGGGTCTGCGTTTGCTCACCCAAGCTCACCAATCCTCTCAGCCCCAAGAGTGTCCAGCCTCATGTCTCATCCAGCTGTGGGTCTAGATATGGTCAATCCAGGTTGCATCAGAGCCCCTGAACGGATTTTGTAAGAATTTCTCTCTCTTTCGCTGTCTTTGTTTTATGGGGTTTTTTTTAAGTAATCTATTTTTATAATGGGGTTTAGCTGCTTTTCACTGCTGTGTTTATGCCGCTTTACACCCTCTTGATTCACTTCCAGAGAGAGATCAATACATAGGTTTTAAGACTCTTACTAGTCAGATATATTCTTGGGCGGTGAATAGGGGCTGTTGAGTCCAGTTCACTGAGCAGGGAGTAGGTCTTGTCTATTACATATTTGGCTTGTGGAACGGTATCTGAGCTAATTTCAAACCCTTGTTTTATGCATCACCCCACCTCACCTTTCCCGTTAAGCAGCCATAGTGTGTTTTCTAAATGTGTGACTCTGTTCTGTTTTGTAATTCAGTTCAAGTGTAGCGCTTTTGACATTCCCTCTGTAAGTGATATCTTAGGATAGGTGTCTTTTTCTCTGTGACTTATTTCACTGAGAGTCATCGTACCTAAATCCACTCATCCTGCTGCTACTAGCCTTATGACATTGATTTCATGGCTGAGTGATATTCCATTGTGCCTAAGTACCACAACTTCTTTATCCATTTTTCGCTTTCCTGGGATATTGAAGGTGTACCGAAGTGGAGGTTCTTGGAAACAGAGCAGCCCTAAACTTTGGGGTGCCTGTGTCTTGTTGATTTTTAGGTTTCCCGATTTATACGCCCATGAGTGGAAGTGCCCTATGCTCTCTAAGCTGTGCTTATTACATGTTTCAGGACACACCGTACACTTCTCCAGAGTGGCTGTTGGCAATTTACAGCCCGCCCATCAGCGTAGCAAGGCTCCCATGTCTCCATGGCCTGTCCTGCATTTCTGGTTTTTACACTTTTTTCAGCATGGCCCTTTTGACCGATGGCAAGCGAGACTTCTTTGTAGCGCTGATTTGCCTTTCCGGCTTGCCTGGTTGGCCAAAAAGGGCGTATGCGTTTTTTCCTGAATATATTCAGGAAAAAACGCATACGCCCTTTTTGGCCAAGGGCATCATTGTCAACGCTTTGCCGCTTTTCATGTGCCTTCAAGGCGAGTCGAGTCTGCCTCCTGAAACCTGTTTCCTGCAATTCTGCCTTGCTTTCAAATCCTCCTCGTTGCCTTCCCTCAATATATTTGTGGACGAGAGTTATCATTTATAACTCTGCAGGTTTGTGAGTTGCAGTGCCCCTGAGCTCCATTTGTCAACTCGCTTTTTTGGGAGCTGGCCGCCAAAGCGCAGGATTGCTTCAGGCCGTATTCTGGTTCCGGGGGGCAGGCTGAGCCTGTGGTTCATTCTTCTTCCCGATGGGAAAATAGAGTGACCTGTGCCTGTCCCAACACCTAGAGCTAGTCTCTCATTGGTTCCCCCTCTTCCCGTTCATCCTCAGGCCAAATTGCGACCTGTATGAAACAGGAGGTTAAAGGTGCTGATTCTCCAAGTAGGGAGATTGTTAGTAGAGCGGCTGGAATGGCGAACCCGAGCACAAGGAGAGGAGAAATGAGGTGCGTTTGAGAAACCTTTCCCGATCACACGGTGTACCATCTTCTGGGTTTCCCACGCATGTTTTCGATGTAGGAAGATGCCCTTGAACCTGGAGATTTGGGACCCACGGCATGGGTACCACGCAGTATGACTTTAAAGGGTCTGCGTTTGCTCACCCAAGCTCACCAATCCTCTCAGCCCCAAGAGTGTCCAGCCTCATGTCTCCTCCAGCTGTGCGTCTAGATATGGTCAATCCAGGTTGCATCAGAGCCCCTGAACGGATTTTGTAAGAATTTCTCTCTCTTTCGCTGTCTTTGTTTTATGGGGTTTTTTTTAAGTAATCTATTTTTATAATGGGGTTTAGCTGCTTTTCACTGCTGTGTTTATGCCGCTTTACACCCTCTTGATTCACTTCCAGAGAGAGATCAATACATAGGTTTTAAGACTCTTACTAGTCAGATATATTCTTGGGCGGTGAATAGGGGCTGTTGAGTCCAGTTCACTGAGCAGGGAGTAGGTCTTGTCTATTACATATTTGGCTTGTGGAACGGTATCTGAGCTAATTTCAAACCCTTGTTTTATGCATCACCCCACCTCACCTTTCCCGTTAAGCAGCCATAGTGTGTTTTCTAAATGTGTGACTCTGTTCTGTTTTGTAATTCAGTTCAAGTGTAGCGCTTTTGACATTCCCTCTGTAAGTGATATCTTAGGATAGGTGTCTTTTTCTCTGTGACTTATTTCACTGAGAGTCATCGTACCTAAATCCACTCATCCTGCTGCTACTAGCCTTATGACATTGATTTCATGGCTGAGTGATATTCCATTGTGCCTAAGTACCACAACTTCTTTATCCATTTTTCGCTTTCCTGGGATATTGAAGGTGTACCGAAGTGGAGGTTCTTGGAAACAGAGCAGCCCTAAACTTTGGGGTGCCTGTGTCTTGTTGATTTTTAGGTTTCCCGATTTATACGCCCATGAGTGGAAGTGCCCTATGCTCTCTAAGCTGTGCTTATTACATGTTTCAGGACACACCGTACACTTCTCCAGAGTGGCTGTTGGCAATTTACAGCCCGCCCATCAGCGTAGCAAGGCTCCCATGTCTCCATGGCCTGTCCTGCATTTCTGGTTTTTACACTTTTTTCAGCATGGCCCTTTTGACCGATGGCAAGCGAGACTTCTTTGTAGCGCTGATTTGCCTTTCCGGC